>NC_062527.1:11849310-12109310 GCF_022655615.1 Tachysurus fulvidraco
ATGCATATTCTGGAGATAAGCTATCAGCGTTTATAGGCAGGAAAACGGTCACATATTTGCCCTTCGGATCAGAGATGATCACCCTATCTATATGCCTCTCTGAGGACACCATTGCTGGTTACTAATAACTGATAGCACCACTGCATGCCTTAAAACTTCAAAACAAGTTACCATCTCTTCATGTAAATTCAAAAATGAAGACCCTTGTAGCCATCATTCATAAATCTTTTTATAAAAAAGACATAATACCACATATTCTTACAGCCTTATTGTACTTATGTAAACTAATGTAGCATGATCCATGAACTTCCCACTCTCTATATAAACACTCCCACTTACAGATTGATTAACTTATAATTCACATTTTTGTCATCTTGACCGCTAAATACTCAACAGAAGGAAAGAAAGTACTGTAATTTGATCTCAAATGACTCTAAGTAATGTACAGTATTTGTTCCCTTAACAGAACATTCATATTATTTGGATAGCACCTCATTTGTTCTCTCGACTCTGCTGAGGCCGCACACACGCATAATGAATTCTCATGAGCCAGATAAAGTACAATAAGTGAAGCTTGACCGACTTGGATAATGTCCAATTATAGGAATGTTTTGCTAAAAATACACAGACCCAATGGTGTTAATCCATAGATATGTCACATAGAATTTATTTGATCTTCAGATTCTGCACCAACCTCCTGAGACAGCAAGATAGTATTTCCAGCAGTGGTCATTGTCTCAGTTTGCTTCTGCACATTTTGTAGAGCTCATTAACACAGTATCCACCAAAAAAAAAAAAAAAAAGCTCATTATGATGCAAAATCAGCACATGAAAAATGACCCATTCATCACAAGGAAAAAGTGACAAAAGAGAACACACTGTGGAAAAGCTGAATTATGGTGTGTTTTATTTCATGCGTATTATAGATAGAATAAGGAAACATGCTCAGCTGTGTGTGTGAGTAAAATATGTCTTTAATGTCATGTACTTCAAATTTACTTCCTTCCTACCTTCAGACAGATGCACATGATTCTAACAGCAGCAGGGTTTTACAAATGTGGGATTTTTTTTAAATGAATTCCTTAAATAAAGGTCACCCACAGCAGAGATTTAGTGCTGTTTCCCCCCCCAATTCAAAGTGTGCATGGTGTGTAGGAGTACGTCTATCATCTCAAGAAACGTATGGTACCAGAATGCAGAATTTTAATTTCCATAGAACATTGAAATGAGGTTAAAGCCTATGCTTTCTCATGAGAAAAGTAGATAAAAGTCAAAGCAGCTAAAAATATTTCAAAGCAAGTGTGACCTGACCTTGTTCACCATCTGCACATTTTAGGATTAATGTAGTGTCTAGTAGCTGAAATATGTATATAAGGCCTGGAAAGATGACTAAGGAAAAAGAGTGTCTCTCTGTCATTGTGGGTCTCTGTGGGTCTGTCTGTCTGTGTGTCTTAGAACGGGTGAAAAATTGCTCTGCAGGAGTACTTAACCTTAACACACATTGACTTCATAATATATTAACAGCCTCCCCATGAGATTAATGCTCGTTCTGAGTGTATGTGTGTGTGTGCATTCAATATAGATGTTTTTGTATTCATACTTTCATACAGATGGAAGGAACAGTAGGGAAATCAACAGCAGTGGTACAATTTGAGTAGGACTGGTACAGTCCATCTTGCTTATTTTTTTTTTTTTTTAATCTTATTAACTAGAGATGTGCCTTCTGCCTAATTATATTATCCAAATATTTATAGGAGTAAGGTTTCCTGTAAGCAGAAGGTGGAAAAGACAGTCATCTTTAATGTGGCATTGTAGAGTATTATACATTTTTAACACATTTTTATACATTTAAACAATGTTTCTCCTGTCGGTGGAGCAACATGTTCTTGTGGTTACAGATATAATTAAATAGCAAATGCACAAGTTTACTTGAATGTCAGCCAACTGTTTGAGCATGTAGCTCTCTTGTATCTGTGCACACTCTGACATGAAAGAAGATTGTGTTGGTGAACATTCTATCTTGCAGAGAACGTGGGAGTAAATATCTCACCAGATTAATTAACATTATGCGATCACAGTGACAACACATATCAATCTGTCATAACAG
Source organism: Tachysurus fulvidraco (assembly GCF_022655615.1). Taxonomy (NCBI): domain Eukaryota; kingdom Metazoa; phylum Chordata; class Actinopteri; order Siluriformes; family Bagridae; genus Tachysurus; species Tachysurus fulvidraco. Next base: position 11,851,418 of record NC_062527.1, read on the forward strand.
ACATTTGCATATAATATTTAATTATGGGAATTAAAATAGAAATAAAAGCCCCATGCCTGAACAGCAGTTTGTGTAAATTATAAAATGTTGCTGAGCAGATGGGGCATTGCCATGTGCACTTCCAGTGTACGTCACTTCCAGTGTAATTGTGGCTTAATTGGCAAATTCGAACTACTTGATCTATGTCCATTGTATATTGAGACTTTAAAAAGAGTTGTACTAAACAGTCCTGGAAACATATTGTCTCTCTTTGTCATCCTTTACCAAACCAAGGTAAAAAAATATGACAAAGTGCTTTGAACACAAAGAGGAAAAAATGGTTGTTGTATACAGTATAATAACTTAAGTAAAAATACGTTCCCATGTGTGAATCAGTTGAAAGGAGGCGGCCTTAGCATTAGCTAGGGAAGCGTTCTCATGAACAATGAGGAAGAGAGAAACACAATCAGATACACATACACTTTTTTTTTTATCTTTGCAGAACCATTTCTAATGGAGTAATCATGTACAAACGCACATACTGTAGACATCAGTGTCAGGATGACTTTACAGTAAGTCAAGTGTATGTCCATTAAATCATCAATTTTTTTTTCTTTCCATCATTATGCACGTTGTTTACTTTCACTCAGACTTTTTAAAAACTGCTTCCAATTAAATTACACACAGAGACACACAAACACACACATACACACACGCACACATCCCTAAATTATCCCTTTTCTAAGATAAAGACACTGACAGCTCAATTTAACCTACCATTTGCATAGTGGTAGTTGGTGTGCTGCCTCCACTGACTAATAAATTACTATCTCTAAGTCAGCATTATATCGTGCAATTATGCAGCTAAAGCATATGTAATTATGAAAGCTCAGGTCTCTGTCCAGTTTGCCCTTTAAAGCTTACAGGGAATCACATTTCTTTGATTCATGTATAATTTTGTAAAATTCAGAAAATGGTTCTGAAAGATATTAACCGACGGGTGAATGCAGTTAACAAATGTATCCTTATTGTGATATTAGATATATATTGTGACTTTTTCCAAATATACTGTATATATATTTGTTTTTGTTTGTTTGTTTGCGCATTGTACCATATTGTGTACATCAAATGTTTAAAAACAATCCCAATTATGTCTATCCAGGGATTTTTGTAATAACAATTTTTTGTAAAAAAAAATTTGAGAAGAGGCGAAGACTGTGTGAGAATGTGAGGAGAGAGAAACCTGCAAACATGGGAGTGAAAACAAGACACATGGTGACAGAAAAAAGGCCAAGAAATATAAAGCATGTTAGAAAATGGAAAGCTCTGAGACTTGTATCTTTGCTCTTTGAGCTTGAGCAGAATCTCAGACTAAAGAGCAGCAGGACTGGGAAATGTGTCCTGCTGGAGATATTTGTGGTTCTTAATGTTTGTGGTGTATTTGTAGATGTAGTTGTAGGAGGGCCTGTGTATACTTTTAAAGACATCCCCTCTGCTGTTTTAAAATATCTGGTTAACACTAATGGTGTCTCTGCTACCCACAGGACTCTTATTTATTGGAATGTTCCCAGGAACATGATGAAGACTTGGTTAAACCAGTCATACACACACACAATAAAGCTGTCAGATTAAATCAAGTGTGTCGAATAAGTTTTGAATTTAATGGTCTGGGGGGAATTATATGCTTGAGATGAGAATGCAGAGGTAAAGGAAAGTGTAGGTTTCAAAGCACTGCAGGTGTACACTATGTGAACTTGTAAGTGTGTGTTGGTTTCAAAGCACTGCGGGTGTTTGGTATTTGAACTTTTTGGAGGGTGTGTTTACCTTTGATCTCTTTTTAGGTGGTTTGGGCGGAACAGCAGGTTGCCAGGAGGAGGAGGAAGAGGGATATTTACAGCGAGCTGACAGACCCAAGGTTCCCCCAGCAGTGGTACCTAGTAAGTGGATGAGCTTTACTCAGGAGTCTTCTTTTCAGTCATCTGCAATCAGTCAGTGCTAATGAATCCTTTTTTAAACTGCTGTCGCACATATTAACAAGACTGCCAATGGCGTTTGTTTTGGCATGTACAACTGAAACACTCCTAGCGGTTTGTTTGTATTTTAATTGAATTTGTGAGTGGAACACTACCATCTGCCTTAATCTCATTTTGCATTTAAACAAGCTTCTCCAATCACAGTTTGATTGGTGTAATTTAGCCATATTCACTCCTTCCAAATACAATGAGCGAATGGAAAGGTAGAGACTAATAACCAACTTTAACATTTTATTATGTAAAAAGAATTCATGATTGAAAGACGCACATTGTTAATAAGCAATTAGATAATTAACTGGCAAACCTACCGAGAGGACTAGAGATAATCGAATCATATCCTGTACAAGAAGCATGGTTTATTAAAATAGTTCAGCTCTTTCAGCTCAAATCAATTTGCATACAAAACATATGTAGAGTTGCTTTAAAGATGCTGTGTGGTGATAATCCAATGAGTGCTTTGGTAGGAGATTTATATCCAGAGAGGAGAGCAGCCCATTTCAATTATGGACATTGGTGGCTTTGAAGTGCTTTATATAAGGAACAAAAAGAGGCCAGTTATCTAAAATCATGTCAGCAGTTGTCTGTGTATTGTAGTTGCATCCAGTCCTCTATGTTTTTCATTAAAAAAAAAATTTATTTGGCGATGGTATTAAAACAGATCTTCACAACTGAAAGGACAATGGGAAGAAGACAAGAAGTAGGGAATGCTTTGGAAAATTGTTGAAAGTCCATGTTAAATTTCAGTGAAAAAGACAATGAAGAAGAAAGAAAGCTGAAAGAAGTTTGGGTCTCCAGTCAGGTTTGTCATGTATCTGCACGTGTGTGTTTGGTTAACTCAGCACACTGTTTTCCCAGTTGAGTATGTTCATATGTTTTCCTGCACCAGAGTGGCTGACACCTACTGTGTGGGGAAATGGGCTACAGCAACTCAGTGTGTATCTTCTGGCATTTTATAAATTTCTGTTTCTGTTGTTATTTGTCACTTTGCTGTACTGCATTTCAGCCAAGTACTTCTGGTGTTTTGTGTCTGTATATGGATATTTAAGGGAGTATGAGGGATATTTATGACAGTTTAAGACATTACAGAATTTTTTTTTTGTATTTATTACTGTATTACTGTTACCAGTTTTAGTTCAAAACACAGTATTGAGAATAATGGCACATGATGCATTGACATTCATCAGAGGTGTTTTAATCACAAAAAGTAAAAGGTCTTTCAAGCATTATAAATACACATATGCGCATGAACTATTTTGTGCACAAATATTAGATTTGTTTACAGTATATTCACATTTTGGTCATACTTAACTGCAGTGTGATCTTGTTTACAACAAGTAATGTAATGATGATCATTTTTTTTCTGCCAAATAATGGACATTTGTTCAGTGCTGCACCAGAGTATAATAGATCATGATGTAGAAAATCACAGCCATTCCATTTAGGATAGTCACTTCACCAACATCACAAATGTCATAATTAGATACACACTACTGAACTTACTGCTCATACATTATGTTCATTATGTAGGCCCTTTTCTGTCATTGAGATTTAATTTTCCCTCTGGACTTGTATTTGGTTGAGATATGATCGTGTGTGACACCCCAGAGAGAAGCAATATTTTACAGTTTAATCTTTTATGTTAAGTATCCAGGCTTTATTCCCACTAGTCTGATATGAAGTCTGAAGTCTACCTTTAATTTGTCAGTACAACCCGAGTCGGCAAGACCTGCAGGTGAAAGAAGCCTGGGCTCAGGGCTTCACAGGGAGGGGCGTCGTCATTACCATCCTGGATGATGGCATCGAGAAAGATCACCCAGACCTGGTGCAGAATTATGTGAGTATTTTCCTCATATCTCAGAAGTCTCAAAGTCAGTACAGACCCTTAAAAAGTTAGAAACATATTTTAAACTATTGAAACGATATTAAAACTATTTTCAGACTAAAGATTAAGGAAACTTTGTCCATGAAGACGTTTCTGTCTCTTTTAGATTCCGTATTCATGATATGACAGAATGTCTTATAATGAGAACTATAGCTTTCCAGTTCAGGAGTTTTCAGCACATTTCTCCTCAGGATCCAGATGCAAGTTATGATGTGAATGACAGAGATTCTGACCCACAGCCCAGATACACACAACTGAATGACAACAGGTAAAGCCGTCTTCACTTTTCTAGTTAGAGTACGTTTGTGAAGGTTGCAAAGCCAAACACTCACTCACTCACTCACTCACTCACTCATTTTCTACCGCTTTATCCGACAAATCCAAACACTTTGCACACAATATGATGCCATACACCATCATCTGATTTTCTTATATTTAAAAAAAAGTGTAAATTAACTGCAGTTCCGATTGGTTGGCATGTGGAACCACAAAGGTCAGGACATCTTTTACAGTATAATTATATTTTATAGTCTGTGAAAAACCTAAAGCACCTCCAGCAATATGCTGCTATCAATCATTCATGAAAAATTCAGACGGAAGTCTTGCAACCCTGATTCAGCCTGTCCAACTCCTTAAACCCTCCTTCTCCAACATTCTGTTTAACCTGCTGAGATACCCTCAAATTGTCCATGCACTTTGAATGCAGTAATGTTTCAAAACGATTTCTGCTAGGCTTCAAGATCTTATCTATTCTAACATCAAAGACATTTTCTATATTCTTACAAATATTATTGGATTCTTTGCTCTCCCTTTTCCCCTTGACAGTTTTGTCCCCTCATCTTTGATTTCTTTCAGTAGGATGTCCTCGACCATGTCTCTGGGCAAATCCATTGAGGTTAAATTTTCGGTGCTGAAGAATTTTTGTTGTTTACACTGTTAAGCTGCTTATATTTCTTATTCTCATAGAACAGTTAAATTAAAAAAACAATAGTTAAACTGTGATATAAGCTTGTGGACCCTGGGGAACAGAACTCTCCCAGCCATAAGTTTGTGTCAGGACGAAACCCTGACAGAAATGTTAGGGGATTTGACTCAAGTCCCAGACTTTCTGGGCTGTCTGCCAAAGCTGCTTTTCAGGCATTGCCACACATTTTTATTCTTATTTTAAATTCAACACTGGATCGAAGCAGAAAAGAAGCCAAGCAAGCCTATAATGAGTTTGTTAAAAAACACTCCCACGATCTCTCAGGTCTCTAGTCCAGCTGTTATGCCTGGCTTCTGTATGTGCTTGTGTTTGTATGAGAGTGAAAATGACAGAGATAGAGAATCTTGTGTGTTTGCTTTTCATATGGTTGCTGTGTTCTCACCAGATGGACTGCGGAACAGTGAAAGGTGGTTAAAAGATCCTCATGTCAGTAAGACATACTCTTTTCTCTCAGTGATGCAAGAGAAGAAACACAGAGGGGAATAAACAAATCTCAGCTATGCCTATGTCTGTACCACAGCTCACCAGTTTTGAAAAAGCCATCAGGAAACAATGCACCACTCACACACTTCAGCTGTCAACATGATTATACTCTAGTGAATTGATTCAAGTCCATGAAATGAGAGGAAAAATTGTGTTTCTGTCAATAGCAGTAAAGTTGCACAGCTCTTCAACATAGCTGCATAGCCAAAACAGAGAACAAATGGAAGGGCGCTATTACTTCCCACTGAGCCACAAATCCCACTGTGACGAATGCTTTCACCTCCAAATAAGAATTGATGAATATATGTATAAGGACTCTATATTAAAGTGGAGAGTGGAGCCACTTGTTCTGTGACAATCAGCTCATTTTCTAACACATCCTGTATGCAGATTTTTAAGGCATGTCCAAGGCAATATTATCTGTTCTTGTCTTTCCCCATCAGAAATTAATATTACTGAATCCTATGTCTGGTCTGCCTGCCTGCTCTGCCTTGTTTTTATTCTCCACAATGCAGGGTGAATACCAAAGCCCCAAGATACGAGGCACATTTTAGAGATAGACTCTGCAAAGACTGCATCTCTCAATCTACATTCATCAGTCGTACAGCTTTAGAGTTCTATATCTCATCAGCTGTAAGACAGCTTCTTCGCTTGAGTCTGTCTATTAGGCAAGCGGTCTCTGCTCTGGATCTTATCAGTTCTGTGTAGATCAGTGTGTATTCTCCATTAAACAATCCTTCAGGGCAGGCCTGGCAGAAGGACAGTTGTTTTTTGTTGTTGTTTGTTGCTTGCGTGTTTGTTGTTGTTGTTGTTTTGCAGGTCATGTTAAGATGTTCATCTAAAAAAATCTTAATTAAGCTGAAGAGTTGCATCACTCTACTTATACTCCACCTCATGTGACACAAAGCAATCCCTCCAATCTGCCATGGCAGATGCCACAGGCTCCACTTATGTGAGACAGAATCCCCTCTTCTGAGAAGAGTGAAGCATGAATTAGGAATTAAACTGTGACCATGTTTGTAGTGGGAGGAAAGAGTTCACTGTCCTGAAAACACTAAACATGAGCAAACATCTGCACTAGTTGAAGGATTGGATGCAGGACTTTTTTCTCTTTTTTTTTTTGTCTTATTGACATTTTCACTTTCCTTCATGTAGCGTATGTGGGATTTTAAAGCTTGAGGGTTGAGTTTAGCCGCCTGGAAAATGGACTAATCCCTTTAGTCGGTGCATAATCCAGTTCCAATGAATAGCTGAGCAAAGATACCATGCTGTTCTAAACACATGGCCAGACTGTAACACTCACATTCACATCAAGTAGGGCATCTTTTGACTGTAGATCAGTCTTTTATACAATCAATTTTTTAAATTTCAGTTATAGAGAACTATAGAAAACTTCAAGGATGGAGAAAAATAATCTACTGTTCTGCTGCATAAGGTGCCTTACCAATGATTTGGTACTATTCCTTTTTGTTGTCTGGCTTAGAGACAAATAGGCTAACAAGTCCCCTGACGGTCTGCTCACCTCATCATTGTGGTTCACGCCTGAAATTGATGTAAGATAATGAAGAATGGGGTAATTGATTTTGTATAGCTCTATTGTTCTTCCTCTATGACCTTAAGGTACTGGCTTTAACATGATTCAGGATATCTGACACATACACAGCTGAACATCATGTGATTCTTGTTCATTTTTGTCCATGACTAATCATGTTTATTTTTATTGTCAGTCCACGTCATTTCACTGCCTGCTAGTGCTATTCGGTGTCACAATGAACAAAGCTGCTAGCTGAATGCGTAGGAGACTTGCTAGCTTTATCTGTTATGTGATAGGAGTATGTGTCAAGAGTACTGCAATTCTGCATTTATCAGCTACAGCGTGTGAAATGATACAAAGGATACTTGAAAGTGGCAATGAACTGCCAGAGTAGTGGATTTAGTTATGGCCAAAAAAACTGATAGCATTCTCACAATTCTACCTTCATGGTGATTAAATAGCATTAGAAAGTAAACCTTCACCATCGATCATGCTTAAAATGTAATGCAGTGAAGATGCTAGAAATTGACATAACACAGAGCTTTCTGTCTATACCCAGGAGTAATTAATGGCTACTTTCCAAACTCTTTAATTTGGAAGGCTGCTAGTGGGTTGGCCTTGATATGTTTTCATCTTTTAATAGGAGAGTTGTCTATTAATTAGTTTCTTTGTTTGTTTGCTCATTTATTTATTTATTTAGTTTTATTTTTTATTTTTATTTATTTATTTATTTTTTTATTGTGTAGGCTTATAAGAACCCGATACTGTAAAATTGAAGGTAGATTACTAATGATTTGTACTGTTTTTACTTTTATGAATATATCAAAACAACAAAAACAAAACAACCAAAAAAGATATTTATATATATACCTGTATATATATTTTTAGCTAAATATTTTCTGTATGAATCCCATCAGAACATAACAGAAAGATATTGCTAATCTCTCTCAGGCATTACAAAAATGGTAATTTTAAGTGTGCCAACAATTTTGAAAGTGTTTTTCAGAAACAAATGACTATCATTTCTGTGTGTTTGAATGAACACGTTTGAATGAAACCATACTTTTCAGAATGTGATGGACAGACCTCACTATAGATTAAGGCTCTACTCTGGAAATGACTAGCAATATGAGCTGACATGAGCACAGCATTTCCTATTCATGAGCCATTTTACAGCGATGGCCATTTGTCATGATAACTGTCATCTATTACTCCATGAAAGAGCCACATCTTTGTTTCATGAGACCTGACAAGATCTTTCTCTCAGCAGTGCTCTGGTATTTCATGTTTAAATTGAAATATTGTGGATTAAACTTCCAATAGACATTTATTTTCCATAAAATGGGGGGGTGTCTATAGAGCTCACACTTGTAGAACCTTCCTTTTCAGCTCAAGAGCTTCATTCTATATGTTGGAAATTTTGTACCATGAGAGCTCTACAACCAGACCTATATCCAACCCCACCCCCTGCAGATACAACTGTAGTGCTATGGGAACATAAATAAATAAAATAAAATAAATAATCACAGTCATATATTTTATTGGACTTGCGGTCTGATCCAAGCATTAGGATACTAATGCTATTTTATTGGGTTTTTGTTAAATTAATGTCTTGGCATTTGGTATTTATATTATGGATTGAAATTTTAGTTGTAATTTAATTGAATGTGAATTTTATTTCAATTATATTATATTGGGTGTAGATGTGAGACAGTTGGTTAATAAGGTGATATCACATAAATGTATGGATACCTAATAGGCCTCTCTCTCTTTCCCTCTCTTGCTGTAGACATGGGACTCGCTGTGCTGGAGAGGTGGCTGCTGCAGCGAACAATGGTGTCTGTGGTGTAGGTGTAGCCTACAATGCCAAAATTGGGGGTGAGTGCTACAATTTGGGAGTTAGAAATGGAAGATTTAATAATAAACTAAACTAATCTGCCATTTGAGCCTGAGTGTTTTTATGCCAACTGCTGATCCTCAAATCTGACACATTAAATCATAGTTATCTAATTTGCCTCCTGGGAATTTGTTCTACGTGATTTATCACAGTCAGAGATACCAGTACCAACTCAAATCTGAATCATCAGAGTGCTTTATCAATATCAGGAGTGGATATGTAGTTATGTTTTCCAGTTACAGACAAAAAAATTTTGCTAGATCAGAATTCTCTGCCTTTCATTTAAATAGTATGATTCTGGACATTTATGTATCTTTAAACACATAATTAATTGCATTCAGACAGAGAAGGCACTTCTTGTGTGTGTGTGTGTGTGTGCGTGCGTGTGTGCGTGCGTGTGTGTGTGTGTGTGTGTGCGCACCAGGCATCTGCATATATACTGTATGGGCAAAGAGTGTAGATTGTGCTACATTTACCATTCACAGTGCATTTGTGTTTGGGTAAAAAAAGAGCGACTGGGCAGCTGAGTGCATTAGTGTCTCAACCTATGTGACACCAAGGTAACACCAGAGCTGATTTCCATTCACTCTTGATTGTCTTTGTTGCTGAGATTTTAACTGCAAACTTAATGTCAGCATATTCATTTGAGCTGAGAGGAAACTCTCTGTGTGATCCTGAGAGACATCTAATCTACAGTTTTTTCTTCTGTTCTGCTCTTTTGTTCTCTCTCTCTCTTTCTCTCTCACTCTCTCTCTCTCTCTCTCTCTCACTCTCTCTTTCATTAATTCTATTTTAAGCAGGTTTTATAGTGTTCCCCTTTTAACACAACAGCTACTAACAGGGGAGGGTGAGGTCTAGCAAAAGCTTCTTTCACGTTGCCCGCCACTGCATTTTTTCACACTCTTGTTCCTGTAGTATTAGAGTGGAGCTCAACACACTCAGAGGAGAAAGCACTAACTTCTCTCTTCTGCATAAATTTGCTCGCATATGCCTACAATTGTTTCGTGTCAACAGGGGAGACAGTACATTTGCATGTATTTATTAGGCAGGTGATTTTATGCAAAGAGGTTTAGAATTTAGATCAGCAGATTAAAGGTTAAAGGCCTTTCTCAAGGGCCCAACAGTGGCAGTGTTGTGATTTGAACATTTGATGGACTGAAACTTAACCACTGAGCCACCAATACCTTAATGCATAGCAAAATTTCAGCATGTATTTTTAAAAAAAAAGAAAAAGTTGATATAAATGCAGATAATCGTAGTGAAGTTTAAATCAAAAGTATTGCATGACTGAAAAAATGCAGTATACAGTATGATTCATATTCACAGACATGAATTCCTTTGTGGCATATAATGCAAAATAAGACTTCTCTCTCGCACTCTCTTGCTCTTTCGATGTATGTGTGTTCTGTAGTAATTGTGAGCTGTTCTCTCTTGGCAGGTGTGCGCATGTTGGATGGTGAAGTGACAGATGTGGTGGAGGCTCAGTCTCTAAGCATCAACAATCAGCACATAGATATTTACAGTGCCAGCTGGGGCCCAGAGGATGATGGGAAGACAGTGGACGGCCCTGCCAAGCTGGCTAAGGAGGCGTTTCTGCAAGGAGTCACTGAGGTCAGTCTGTAGAATCGCAAGTCAAACTGGTTAAGCTACAATGGAAGCTTACAGGATGCTCCTTGCCACTGTTACCTCACATTTGAATGCCTTACATGTATCAAGAGCTGAGTGATCTGTTCAGATCAGATCTCAGAACAAGAGCATTCAAAAAGAATCCCATTATCACAGAGCTCAGCAGGTCTGCCATACCTAAAGGGATTGCCCACATCTGTGATGATGGGGAAAAAAAATCCTTTGTAAATGATTGTAGGTTGAGGGGGTGTTTTTTTTTTTGTTTTCACACAGCAGACATGCCTCCACTCATCTTCCAAACTGCTTAATTCAAAGATAATTTACACATATGTAAACAACACAGAACTCTGTCAGTTTTTCTTTAATTTCCTTTTTATATTATTTAAAAAGAATCGATCAGCCAAAAACTAAATGACAGAGTGGAGGTCTTCCTTTATACTTCTACTTCTGGAACTATATGGCTACTACAGCCAACAATTGGGGAACTAACATCATGCATGACTTATGCAGTGTTCAGATTCCCTTGGTAGTGGTTACATTTATATATTTTTTGTTCCCTTATATTGGTATAAAATTTCTCATACATTACAAACAAATTGCTATGCAGCTATAAATCTTTGTTTTACGGTTGTGTAGTTTTGCAGATTTACAAGCTGAATAATCACTTCATTTTTTTATATTAAATTAAGTGCACATTGTACCAAAAATTGTTTGGAGATTTTCAGTGGATCCAAGGATTTAACCTTCAGCGAGTGAAATGCAGCTAAGGTAGATTCAGGTCAGATGATTGCAGAACATTCCACTTCTTTGCTTTAAAAGCCTTGGGTGTGTTTCGGTCATTGTCCATCTGCAGTGTGAAGTGCCGTCCAATTAATTTTGTAGGCTTTTATTAAATCAGAGCAGATAATATAGTCTGATGTACTTCAGCCTTCATCCTGCTGCTTTTGTTGGCAGTCACATCAATAACATGAGGGAACCAATTCAACTGGCAGCAATATATGGCCACACCATAAAATGAGGTAGAATACTTCATATCAGGAGCAGTTCCTTCCCTACTCCATGCTCTTTTCTCTACATTGATGTTTGTTTCATTTTCTACACAGAATTATTTTCCAGAGCTCTTTTTTGCAGAGCTTTTTTTTTTTTTTTTAGATTTTCTTCCTGTTTTGAGTCTTTTGGTGTTCCTGAGCTTGCCAATGTGATCCTTTTTGTTATATTTGGCTGTGCACAATGTTGCTATCTCTCTGATTTATTTTTCAGCCTAATGCTAGCTTGATTCATTGTCATCGGCAGCACGTTGAACTTTATTTTTAAGACCTAGGGTTATTCCAAATGAAAATGTCACAATCAACTCTGGACCTTTATCTGCTAAGTAGAATAATAAAAGAATAACACAGACCTGGATAAAAGTGATATATCTACATTCAAATGAAAACAGAATTCTTGAAAGTGACGTGACGTACGGCTAAGTTCGGTGACCCATACTCAGAATTCGTTCTCTGCATTTGACCCATCCAAAGTGCACACACACAGCAGTGAACACACGGCCCGAGACTCGAACCCACAACCTTGGGATTACGAGTCAGACTCTCTAACCATAAGGCGAAAAATTACATTGCATTCTGAAAAATCACGCCTTGTGCTCTGCAATTGGCGGATATCTTGAAGTTCATGCTATTAATGTTCATTATTTAATTATGACTCCAGTATACTGTGTTAGACCCCTAATAACAATAACAAAGACTTTGTAAAAATGTGTGTGCTTCACTGTATATTTGTCTTGGAAACAAAACAAATTTGAAACATAAGCCTTTATAAAATAATTAAATAAATCTGTCAAAATTGTGTGTATGTACACTGAATAGATAATTACTCTGCAATTATGAAACTATTTGTGTACAAATGTTATTGCTTTGCTAATCAATGACAAGAGAAATACAGGCAAGTTAAAAATGAACAATGCTTAATGCAGACCAAAAGTATCCTAGCAACATTAGTTTCCATTAAAAAAATATACATGCATTTGTTTATTCTGTCCATTTCTGTAAATGTCTGTCTCAGGTAAGGTGCTACTTGTCTTCTGCTTCTTTCAGTCCCCAGGGTAACACCATGGACTGCCTCTCTCTCTCTCTCTCTCTCTCTCTCTCTCTCTCTCTCTCTCTCTCTCTCTCTGTCTGTCTGTCTCTGTCTGTCCGTCTGTCTCTCTCAAATTTCTTATTCGATCACTTAAATTTGAATGACATTTCAGTGTTGATTTAACTCGCTGTCTGCTAAATTATTTATATGAAATGGAGGATTTGCAAATAGAAGAGATATTCATGATGTTTTGCACTGCATTCACTTTGTACCTCATACATAATCATAGGAGTTTTGTGTAAACTGTAAGTTCAACACCAAATCTATTCATAGTGAGTGACGGTGAGAAATGATCTGCAAGTAACTAAAGTGTATTATTTCTAAACACTGTTTGGAATGCATCAAATTTGCAATATATGTTTTCTAGACATCTCAAACATTTTCCCTGTTATGTCAATGAGATAAAGAGTTTGGCTAATTTGAATAGATCTTATAATATTTTCTGTTTGTTGCTCAATAATCAATCCAGTGAGGATTTATTTATTGGTGTTTTGTTGTTTTAATTTTTCACACATTGGTTTAATGGAGAATGATGGATTTTTTTGCATGTATGTTTAGTAAAGTAATGTGTGTGAGTGGGTGTGTGTGTGGGTGTGTGTGTGTGTCATAGGGTCGAGGCGGTCTGGGCTCTATTTTTGTGTGGGCCTCAGGAAACGGTGGCCGGGAGAAGGACAGCTGTAACTGTGATGGCTACACCAACAGCATCTACACACTGTCCATTAGCAGCACGACTCAGTATGGCAATGTGCCGTGGTATAGCGAGGCCTGCTCCTCCACACTCGCTACCACCTACAGCAGTGGGAACCTCAATGAGAAACAGATTGTAAGCATCGCACACATTCCTGCTACATTTTTTGGCTGAAACTCAATTTCAAGCCACACTAAGCTAAAAACAGAAAACTAAAACCCTAAATGTCACAGTTTATTATTAGCATTATTAGTTTGTCATTATGTAATAGCTTATAACTAACTTATGATGAGTTTTTATTTTATTACAAAAAGATGTAACTAGGACTAAAAGCAGTATATCTTATTTCACACACAATGTATTTTAAATTAAATTTTTTTTTTTTTGTATATATTCAATGAGTACAACTAGATTTGTAAAGTTCGTCACAACAAACTTTGATGTTGGCTTTGATGAAGCAAGTAAATGGCCGCTGCTAGGATGCCAATACCTTTGGAGGCAAGCGGATATGAGCATGTGACGTCATCCGAATACCCGTGGCACAATTACCCTCATTGTCCTGAGTATTTTAATGTCAATGTTGTGGAAATTTTTTGGTTTTGCTAATTTTGAGGGCGGGGCTGCACGTGACATCACGTGACGTGACCAGAATACACGTGAGGCAGTTCCCTTCATTGTGCTGAGTGTTTTGATATGTCATGTGTGCATGTTGTGCAAATTTTTTATTTTCACGTGACATACATAACGTGTCAATACTGCAGTCATTATGGGATTCTACTTATTATTATACTGCATAGAACAGTACATGCAATTCTTAATGCTGAATGAATAACATAGATAGATAGATAGATAGATAGATAGATAGATAGATAGATAGATAGATAGATAGATAGATAGATAGATAGATAGATAGATAGATAGATAGATAGATAGATAGATAGATAGATAGAGGGGGCCAATACTTTTGGAGTTGATAGTTACATGTATTGAGAGTCTTCTTTACATCTCCAGTGACTAGGAGAACACAGAAGAGAAGCGGTGCCTGAGCTCTGCGCACACTGTGTGTGTGAGAGCATAAAGGAATTTTAATTCCCCATTCAAGTCTATGGAAGTTTTTGGGATATTCAATCGTTGAATTGAACCGAAAGTTCTGTTGGTACCCCGAAATAAAACTTCGTCCGGAGTAAGGTCCTAAAGGAGCTGGTCGAGTTGGGTGTAAATCACTCTAAAACTTGCCGAGTTATAAACCTAAAAAAAGTTTATAATGGGAGTCTATGGGAAAAGGGCCATTTCGAGCTTCCGTACCAGGAATGCCGGAATTCCGATCGCTTAGAAAAGTAATAAACTTCAACTTCAGACAACAAACTTCAGACCAGAGTCTACGACATATCCGAATTTGGTGCATGTGTCTTCAAAGCTCTAGTAGGAGTAGCAATTAATAAAAGGTTGGCTAATAAAAATAACTCCAGTCCAGTCCAATGTGAGTGGACATTAAGTTTTTAAATGCAAAGAACATTATACAAGGAATAATTTATATTTCTTTTTTTAATTAGCAGTAGTATGTAAACTATACATTTACCGGAGGCAGTCAGAAATAAATCAGCTTATTCACTCATGACAGCATCCCAATATCTGAAATTATGCAGATACAGTTCAAGAGCCTCACTTAATGTTCACATCAAACATCAGAATGGGGAAATTCAGGAAAACCAGTGAGCACCAGTTTTGCCAGCCATTCAGAATATAATGGGCAGACAGGAGGGTTACAGTAACTTATCAGTCTTTGAGGTGCTTTGGCTACAATAGCAGAATACCACAAAGGTTCCCACTCCTGTCGGCTACGAAGAGGAGTCTGAGACTAGTGGGCGCAGAATCACGCAGACTGAAGAGCTGAAGACTAGAAAGACTTTGAGTGGCCAAGTTATTGTAGAGTCCTTGTCAGCTTGAATCGGTCTATTATTCTACTTTGACTCCTCTCATCAACAATGCATTTATCCCTGGATACTTCTTGTGTGAAAGAGAAGTCTTCTGAGAACCCGACAATGTGCCAACAATTATGCCACTGTCAAAATCACCCAGGATCACAATTCTTCCCCTTTCTAATGTCTGAAATGAACATTAAATAACACTCTGCATGATTTGTCTGATTATAAAATTGAGCAGGTTTACCAGTTTTCCTATTAAACTGTCAGGTGTGTTTGTGTGTTTGCTTGTTTATAGCCCATCAGTTCAAATAGACTATATGGTGTGGTATGATGTATAAGTCTTTAGTTTAATGATTTTTGTGTTACTAAATACTTGCCAATACCAGCCACACACCCTTATTCATAGTTCAAGTATCAGCTGACCTTCAGAAAATTCTGTTATAATAATAACATGCACACAGCAGGCCAACTTAATCTCATACATATAAATGAGTACAGACAGTTTTCATTCTTGTAAACAGTGCTCTAGGGGCCATGTCTCTGGTGGACAAAGCTTTACTGGAGCATGTCTCTCTACACATTTGTGCCTATTGTGTGATTTGTATCTCATCACATTGCTGCCATCTCACTCATTTGTTCACACAGACTTCTATTAAGATAGCTAGTTTGATTACAGGTAAATTACACTTGAATATTTATTCATTTATTTACATTGATTCGTAGCCTTTTATATATCTATATATACACAACATACAGCCTCACATGCAAACACAATAAACGCTCATTAACGCCTGTTCCCCAAGTGGATCAGCACGTCTGAAAAATGAACAGATGCTAGCGTTCTTGTACAGTTATGACGAGGGTTTCTTTGTTTTACACAAGGACGATAGGTAACAGCTGGTACATCTTGTGGTGAAATAGAATGTGAGACAAGGCGAGAGAAATTATTCCAATACCTGCATTTCTGCATGCTCTCGCAAGCTGTACAGTGAAATATCGCATAGCCTCAAGGGATTAATCTTCCACTGGTCATATAAAAAAACATGCTCAGGAATTTGTTAGGTACACTGAAGGCAGGACATTTTTGCCTTCTATGTCACAAAATACACAAGATAAAGATAGATAAGGGTAGAGAACGAGAGTCAGTGTAGAACTGTGTTTAATGGTGGTAGTGATGACAAATGGGGCAAAGATCTACAAACAAGATCGGAGTGCAATGCCAGCATATATGTAGTATATATTTGGTAGGGTGCTCTTTTTTCTTCCAGAAGTGTCTGGTGTGTTGTCACACCACACCGACTTATAACTAATTTAGGCACAGCCTTTAAAGTTAATTAAA
Source organism: Tachysurus fulvidraco (assembly GCF_022655615.1). NCBI lineage: Eukaryota > Metazoa > Chordata > Actinopteri > Siluriformes > Bagridae > Tachysurus > Tachysurus fulvidraco. The sequence continues at coordinate 11,867,925 of NC_062527.1, forward strand.
TCCCTTAAGCCTAAGCTGAAATGCACATTACATTTGTGGATAGGCTTTACAGTTTCAACAATGTAGTCTGATAAGCCTTTTAAACCTTCCATGCTACTTGTTGAGGTGCTCACCATATTCTTCTGCCTGAGGGACAATCGCCTAATTCTCTATGATTTACCAGTAATTATATGTGCCAGTGAGAGTGATTGTGAATTCTGGAGATGAGCATTTCTCTCTCTCTCTATTTTTTTCTCTCGCCTCATTTGTCCCCAGCACTGGAGAAGCAGTCGGTTACAAACAGCTCATTTGAAATTGTGGACTGGGTCCCTATCTGCATGCTTTTGGCATTGATAACATTTTGCTCTTCCCCTTGGCCCTTCCATTTTGTTAAGGTGTCAGGGTTAGTCCAGATTCTGTCTGATGGCTGAAAGCTATTTATTTAGTGCTGTTTGGGAGTGTGCTTGTTTGTTTGTCTGCATGTGTGTGAGTGCTAATGCATGTTTGTGTACACATACAAAGTGTATGTACTGCCTCAACTATTTAGTACACCCATCCTGTGCTTACAAATGTGTACATTATCTGTCTTTTTGTAATGCATACCAAGTGCATTTTGCTATACACAAGTTGTCTGCCTCATCCATCAATGGATTATCAGAGCAGCAGTAGCAGTGACATGTAGTGACATGTGTATGTACTGTATGTGCAAAGTATCAATTTGCAGTTTCCTCAAAATTTTTATTTATTTATTTTTAAAAAAGGATGGAATAAATTATTTGTCTCTTTCATATTTATTACATCTGCAAATATATTTTCTGTGCCATTATTTCTGTTGCCATTTCAATATATCAGAAGGAAAATAGATCAAATGTGATCAAATCTAAGCGGAGTCACTCTGTGTGATCACTGAACTGATGCTGATAGACTGCATAAATCTACAGTCTGGGCTACAAAGTAAAACAGCCCTAGCATCACTTCTTCAAACCATTCTGTGCATTTGTTGTTGTTTTTTATGGTTATTGTTGATGTGGTTTTGATTGATTGAAAGTAATCCACCTTAAGGGCATTTTTCTACAGCAAGTAAGCTGGTGTGAATGCAAACAATGAGATTACATTTTTGAAAGTCAGTATGTTATTCAGTTTAGAGCCAATACTGATAGGTGTATTTAATACCATGGCAATTGAGTGTATGTGTGTGGGTCTGTTACTGTATGCTGATTCTGATGGTAGTGTTGCCTGGGGCTGGACCATGTTCTATCCCAGACTGTAGGAGAATGCCAGGACTGCCCCAGGTCTCAGAGGCCCTAATTAAACTCATGCTCAGTCAGCCATGATGATGGCAGTGCCATCTTATTAATCTTTGGGACAGCCGGATGTCCCAACAGTAGTGGGTGAACGAGGGACAGAGGTTTCACCGGACGCCAGCTTTGTCAAATGTGTCAACGAGCCAGGCTCTCGGCTGTGGCTGCTGTTCTGCCATTTTTCATTTCTGTACACTTTCAGTAACTTTCATAATATCTAATTTCTCACTGTGTGTGTGTGTGTGTTGTAGGTGACAACCGATCTAAGGAAGAAGTGCACGGACTCACACACTGGCACGTCTGCTTCAGCCCCTCTGGCTGCAGGCATTATTGCTCTTGCCCTGGAAGCTAAGTTAGTGATGCAACCGCCAACACGTGCACACTTGCACCCACACACCTACTTAGAGAACACACATTGGCAGACATGTCGTATATATACAACAAAGACCAGTTTTAAACAAACCTGCATTAACTCACATGTATCAGTTTAAAACACTCATATTCATAAGCACCCCCACCCTGACAAAACACATATAAACACAGTGTTTATCAACAGTGAACAGTCATCACTTGTACATCACATCACCCATGGAACCAGTACACCACTTTTTCTTTCATCATTTTGTCATTTTATTAAACATGTTTATTCGATTCATATTCTTTGATTACTCACCCAGACAGGATAGAGGTTTCAAATATGACATCCATCAAAATAAGCAAAAATGATTTGCATTACAGAAAATATCTATATTTTAAAGAAATAATGTCTTTGTCCTAACAAAAACATATTCAATAAAATAATTTGTAAAATAACAACAAAAACAAAATTATAATAATAATAATAATAATAATAATAATAATAATAATAATAATAATAATAATAATAATAATAATAATAGTAATAATAATAATAATAATAATAATAGCCCTAACCCTCTCTTTACCATGCACCCTCTGAGTCTTTAGCATGGCTCTACTGGACTCACAAGACAAAAGAAATACATGCATCAAGACTCTTCTTTTTCCTGACATACTATGCTAACCTCATTAGCATGGTTATGGGCATCATGGTACTCTTAGATAGCATGAGTTTATAAGCCATAAGGGCATTGTTTGCTTGGACTGCCCTGTAAATGTAACATAAATTCATTGTGAATAAATGTGATGTATATTCATTTTGTCATCTGTTCCCATGGGACAACTTTCAACACAAAAGAGACACATGGTTGTTAACCTGCAAATGGAAATAATCATTTAAAAAAAAGTTCATATCCCTTTAAACACTAACAAATGTTTCACAAAACATCCCCAAAATGTCAGAGATTTAGAAGTACTCAGTTTAGCTGATTCTTGTGGTTGTCAAGTTTCAAAAACACAAAAACAAGCTGTTTGGAATCATTGCAAGGAAGAAGCACTTTCTGGGAGCATTTATCTGGTCATGTCCACCCTCAGCATGTTTGGTAACAAAAATGGGACTGCATACAAGGAAAAGCATCCCAGTGTTATATAAGGAGGTGGATTGGGCAAATTGACAAGTTAAGGTCACATGCATAAATTTTGTTTGTCACAAAATATTAATAAGTGCTTTTGAAACCAGTGTTTTGTGGGAACAATATTTTGATAGAGGGTGACATTAATTCATGAAGTGTTTTATGGAAAACAAGTACATTATATCACTATATTCCTAACAATAGATACATTCTTAAACTGAAGCAATATATAGTTTTAAGCAACAAATATTAGCCTATAATATATTATAACGACCATTAGTTAATTAGCTAGTCGATATGTCAGTAGATTGTTTAATTCATTGACGAACAAGACACATTATTATGATTTAAATATGATTAATAGTCTTAACACAATGCACTTTTACAAGTTTGATGTATCCTCTATGAAACATGATTGAGAGTTGAGCACAGAAGAATAGAGTTGTTTGGCAGTTTTAGCTGAGTAAGGAGTCTCAGAGGAACTCTGTGGCATCGTCATAATAGCAAGTCATCAGTCATCATCCTCAATTATGAGCCCTCACAGAGTCATGCAATAGTATTTGCTTCCACACTGAAGAGTGCCAATAAGACCTTGAAATATTACCAATCAGCAAATTGCGTTATTTTGTTCCCCGGTGAAGGAGATATGGGTGTATCCACAGACGTACAGAATCATTTAAGGCTGAAGATCACTGATAGGCATGCTCCATCCAGACAGTGTGAAACAATGGAGGTTGTGTAGAAAACAGTGTGGAGCTTTTTTGTTTCAGTCCCTGCCATTTGGGGAAGTAAACCCCTTTTCTGTTGAATGCTTTGATTATATTTGCCCGAGGTGCCTTGCATTTTCTCTCTCTCCAGCTCGCTCACCATTTTTCTCCCTATTAAATCTCCAGGTGGTGTTTATGATGATGTTTAGTTGAAGGTGACTTTAGATCCTGTTTCTGTGTGGAGAGGTGGAGGCTGTTTATTTTCCCTGAATGTCCTGTGTGCTGCATTGCCCAGTCATCTCTAGGTCAACCTAAATTACATCCATGACAAATTCAAATCCAAGGTCATTTAGCAAAGTGGTTTACTTCATGACACAAGCTGATTAACTTGACCTTCACTCTGGATTTGTGAACAAAAAAAGATTCTTAAGCAACATTTAAGTTTAGCAGCACTGCTTGATGTTTATGTGCCTCTGTGCAGACTGCTCATGCTTACTTAGCCACATGTAGTGTCATGCAGTGCACCATCTATTCATATTAACAAATGCATTCAACGAGCCAAGACAAACTCTTCAGGCTTTAGGAGATTTTGCCAAAATGCATTAATGTAGATCTTTTATAGTTAATTATTTGTGATTTTGACTTACATTTGGCTTAATAATAAACACACAATTAAAATAACTATGAATTTTTAATTAGTACATTATTCTGCTGCTGATTTACAATACCTGTTATGTTTATATCCCTTTCTAATGTAGTAAGAATTTGACCTGGAGGGACATGCAACACCTGGTGATTAGAGCAGCTCGTCCCGCCCACCTCATTACAAACGATTGGAGGACCAATGGCGTTGGCCGCTTGGGTAATAAACAGATGTTGTCATCCAGTTGGAAACTGGAAGCAGCTGCATGGCTCAAATTTACTTTGCTGATTTCATGTCTCTATCTCGTTCTCTCTCTCAGTGAGTCACTCATATGGCTATGGTCTGCTAGACGCAAGTGCTATGGTGGCATTGGCCCAGAACTGGACCAGCGTGGGGCCACAACACAAGTGTGTTATCGACATGCTTTCTGAGCCCAGGTACAATAGGTGAAAAAAACGTGCCTAAAAGAGGTTAAATGCCTGTGTCTGTGAAATTTAGAAAATGATTTTGCTTATTTTACTGAGATGTGGAAACTTCAGCTCTTTCATGAAGCTAAACAAAAACCGTTGTGCTCTTGCCAGATAATGTATTCTGTGCTTTGGATTATGCCTTTTATATTCCTATCCCTTCTAAAAATGTAATTTGTTTCACACATTTGCTTAGTGCTTTAACAAACAAAACACATTGCAAACAATGTAAAATTGCTCTTGAGCTGGGTGAAATTTTAATGTGGCTTAAAATCTATTTACTGTCAAACGTTCAATGCCACAATTTAAGTTTGTATTGGGAATATACTGCAAAATGTTCAGTGTGATGCAGTGGTTTAATAACATATTTTAAAGTGCACACTTTGAATTTAGATTTGTTTTCAGCATTTTTGCCAGTATTTTTTTTTTTAGAATCAATTCAATTCAAGGCCTTCCTGCTTAAATGACCTCAGTCCATTCAACTATGCACATTATATGAGTCATATCTAAGTGCGAGGACAGCTAAAAGATGTGCAGCATTGGATTAAATTATATTTAAACCATTGTTTTCTTGACAGAATTGGTCTATTGAATACGTCCATGCCACGTCTTATAGAATGTACTTATGCTGAATGACTCATGCTGGTGTCATGCTGTTGTGTTGTAGGGATGTGAGAAATCATCTGGTGTTCAGTAAGAGTGTGGATGCCTGTTTAGGACAGACTGATTTTGTAAGTTCACTGGAGCATGTGCAGGCCAGACTCTCACTGTCATATACACACAGAGGGAACCTGGCCATCCACCTCTTCAGCCCTCTGGGGACCCGTTCCACACTGCTGGCTCCCAGGTAGCCCCACAAATTTCACAATAACTTAAAGTTAAATAAGGCAATATATATTTTAGCTGTTTATACATTTCATCATGTATTCGTTAATTACTCTTGCTTGATTACTCTCTCAGGCAGAATAGATGTTTTGAGATACACAACTGTAATAAATGTTAAATCGCTTTAGAACAAGATTGTTTGCCTATGCCTTTTTGTGTGTGTGTGTGTGTGTGCACGCATCTTAGGCCCCAGGACAACTCGCCAGAGGGTTTCAATGACTGGGCCTTCATGACAACACACGCGTGGGATGAGGACCCACAAGGAGAGTGGACACTGGAAATAGAGAATGTGGCTGGGCTTAATGATTATGGTGAAATTCAAATTATAGTTATTTTAAACATTGTCATTCCATGGATTTCAAAAATGTGATTTGTTAAGAGATGATTCGTATTCAAGATTTGGGGAGATCTCATCTGTTATCAACTTTCATTTGGACTAAAATTTCTGTTTTCTGTCATTCAAAAATGTATAGACTGTGTGTGTGTCTCTCTCTCTTATGCTCTCAGGTGTTCTATCGCAGTTCACACTAATCCTATACGGAACAGGCCCCAGTGCTGTGGACCCATCTGCTTCAGATTTCATTCGGCCTTCCAACAACAGCTGTAAAACCTTTGATGCACAACAGATCTGCATTGGTGAGAACAAGCTTATACATACACACAAAACGGTCAGAAATTCAATAATATAAAAGACACTGCAAACGTCCAAAAATGGAAAGTGATCGAAGAACAGCTACAGACGACCGAATCTGGCACACAATATATAAATAGAAGTTACCACAATATTCACAGTATCATTTCAATTGCAATAATGCCAATTACCACCATAAGAAACCGAAAGGTTTTGGTGTTCTTTTAGCATTCTGATATCAGGTCCTTCTTGTTCTTGTGTGTTTTGATGAAAATTGTGGGATTGTTCATTTAAAATTATTATAATTAAAAAAACAAAAGATATAGGCTTACCACTTTGTTTTAATTTAATCATTATCTCCATGTGAAGTTGTAAAATTGCAGTATGGCATTTTGTGTATATAGTATCTTGCCACAATGACATACCTGTCCCTCAGCCAGGTGTCTATTTTATCACCTCCCTGACTCCATGATTATGTAAATTCTTTTGTCTTTATCAGTATTAGAAATCACTATATAGATAGCCATTGCAAGGAAGAATGAAATTACTGATAAGGCACATTATTATGGAGAAAATAAAAGGGTTTGTTCTTTTCTTGTTTGATGAGGAGCTGCTTCGTAACTACCTCCTCCTGAGACAAATATTTGCACCAATATTGATGTTGCCTTAACTTTCCCATCTGTAGTGTTAATGAATGGATGAGTTTGACTCTCAGTATTGATATTACACTCTGTAATCAATATTACTGCGGTTACAAATGCAGCAGTTAGATAATACTGATAGTTGTGCAATAACTATGGTGCATTAGATATGCCTTATCTGTGTGAGCCTGTTAAAAGTGGACCTTATTTTGTCTTCACTGCCTCATTTCTGTTAGTGTTTTAAGTGTGTAAGTGACTTTCTGCAGGCACATTTTATCTGTTAAAGGGAGCAATGACTAGCATAATGGCTGCTGCAAGAGTAAATGTACTGTGATTTGATCATTTTGTAGTATCCCATCCTTATTCTCAATGTAATAGGACAATAGAGGATGAAATAATCAGGAAAGAGCTTATTTATACAAAATTATAAAATTATCATGAAAATAAAAATTGTATTGTTTAGTTTTAATGTGCATTTCTTTCGTTTCTACAATTACAATGGAATACACAGATCAGCCGTATCATTATCATGAAACCCACTGGCAGGAGGGTTATATATAAATTTATATATCATTTTCAAAGTAATCAGTTTCAAAGTAAGTACTTATAGGTTAAATTAATTTATCTGATATTGTTATAAGCGTTATTTTTCTCTATGTATACCAGGGCCCGTATTCATAAAGATTCTAATAATGATCTCAGAGAGCTCCTAATTTAGCATTATAATTTCTAACTAGGAATCTTAGGTTAAAAGTGATTCAGGACCAATCTCAGAGCAAGGAAAATACAACAGCCTTTGTCTTAGAGAGGAGACAGGGCTGACCCTGCTACTAGGTATGACATTCTTTTAAAGACTGTGATTGGTTGTACAATTAAAAAAATCTGTCTGTTATAAGCCTTCACTTTGTCTCTATGTTAAGACATTTGTATCTTATAGGGATTACATTCATGACCGAATGTCTGTATGTTACATATGTAATAAATGTAATGTAAACATGGCCGAAATGCCATAACAGCAGAAATGATATAATTTGGCACTATGACATTTCTGTCAGAGATGTTAGTGAATCTCTAAATGCTATAGCAGCAGTATATATATATGCATATATATATATATATATATATAATGCATAATTTCTGCACTGTGTTGAAGATGTTGTCTCTAATACTATTGTTCACAAAATTAATTCAGACACGATCTAATCTGTAGTATCTTATTAACTCTATCATTATTAAATACTGTATACAATACATTTCTTCTCCCTCTTCACCTTTGGCTATTTTCTCCTCTGCTAAAGTAACTCCTCCTCACTACTCCTAAATCTTCTTGACCTTATAAGCTCTTTTAAGGGTTAAGATGCTTTATGAATAACAGACTCAACTTAGAACTAAGAATTTTCTTAGAATTTCATCACTAGGAGCAACTCTTTGCACTAAGAATCTTTATGTATACTGACCCAGATCTTTCCAAATGAATTAAAATTCTTGTGAGTAGAAACTTGGATTTGTTCTTGCTTGCTTAGATGCATCATTGTCTGTAAAAACAAGAAGATACATTAACCCTGTGATGCTGGACTCATTTATTTCAGATGATTGGTGTGGTAAATGTTCTTCCTTTTACAGTGTTTTCCTTTTCTGGTTTGCAGAGTGCAGTGCTGGTTTGTGGCTCTTTCTGCAAGGCTGTGTGAAATCCTGTCCTCCAGGGTTTACGCCCGGCCTGCAGCTCCTTAACCTCTCCCTGGAGAACTGGGTAGAGCAATCCTCGGTGCAGGCATGCCTGGTCTGCCACCTTGCATGTCTGACATGCTCTGGGCCTGGTGAGGCCGAGTGCCTCTCTTGCCCACCCCATAGCCACCTAGTGGGCACATCGTGTCTGTACCAGAACCAGGTGCAGCGTAAATCTCCAGTCAGTCCAGTGTTTCACAGTGAGGAAGGTGATGAGGCCGTCTCAGAGATGCCCAAAATGGAGTCCTCCTCACATCTGCCTGTACTTGTGACCGTGCTGAGCTGTGCCTTCATTCTGGCTACGTTTGCAGCTGTTTTTGTGCTACTACAGTTGCACTCAGGAGCAGCCAGTGCCCCCTTCTGTAGGAGGACCAAACTACAAGTGACGGACTCAAGCGGCAGAGGAGTGCGGGTTGGATTTGGCTTTGGCTTTGGATTGAGTCGGGACTTGACTAACAGCAGGGTGTTGTACAGAGGGATTCCCGCTGTGTGGGGGGACGAGGACACTGCAGGTGGGGTCAATTCTGAATCAGAGAATGAAGAACTGGACTGCCACAGTGAAAAGACAGCTTTTATACAGACACCAAGTGGTCTCTAGTGCCCCCAATGACCCATATCCCACTTTTCACATGCCTCAGTCTTCCTCTCGCAGGGCGAGTGAGCTGATCGGATCACTTTTTTTCCTCCCCATCTCTCACACCTTATACATTGTAGTCAAGCAACCGGATTGGAGATGAGACACATTTGCAATTTGCAATTCACGCCTTTCAATTTTTTGGACTCTGCCAAGAGAGCGCACACATGCACACGCACACACACAAATAGCTATGTGTATGTTCAGGAGGGAAACATGAGATATTCTTGTTGTTGGATTTAAATCTCTGATGACTCTTAGCAGGATAGCCTGTCTCCACAAATCTGGAAGTTCTCTTTATATTTAATTGATTTTAAATCCCTTTATTCTGAATGCTCAGCGGTGGTACAAGTCATGAGATTCAAACTGCAAATTAAGTTCGGTGTGTGTGAGAATGAATGCTAATGTTTCATTTAGAGCTGGAAAAGGGCTGAATTTACTCCAGTTGGCCTTTTATCATCAGTGGTCTAGACTGAATTTATGCACAATAATATTTGATTAGCCAGAGACCACTGCATGAAGCCCATAGTATGTAGTTATCATCAATGCATTTTAAGCCAAAACATCATATGTAGTCTCTCACTTTCTGTGTCAGTTTGTTACATTTCTATATTTGTGATATTTATTACTTAAAGAGATCTCAGTAAGACATCAGATTATTTCAGGTCGCTTGAAATCATTCTGAAAACAGTGGAGGTAGACAAGAGAGGCATTTGAGAATAACAGCCTCAAAGAGAGTCTGAGAAAGCCCTTAAGCAATCAGCAACCAGGAACTCAACCAATAGGGAGCACAAAATATTGTTGTAACGCTGCCCATGCACTAGTCTGTCTGCTGAAAGCCTTACCAGATAGAAGCATGCTGAACATTCAAATTCAGCACCCATAGGACAGTTGCAAGCTCTCTTTAAATTATAATGAAGCGGGTTGAGTCAGGCTGTAAATTTGGATAATCCTGTGGAAATTATTCCAAAAGGAGAACCTTTGACAAGTTTGTAGATCCATCTTTTATTTAGGCTCCACCACCACCAACCAATCACAGTGAAATAGAAACCTAATGATTATCAACAGCAGTAGCTTGTATATGCACTGATACACCATGGCAAAACAAAGGTCTAGTTTTGTCCAATTTACATTATCTATTCATTGGTAGATTTAATTAAAGTACATCATGAATAGATTTATCTTGTAGATGATGGCTTGCCGGTTTCAGTTCTGCAGGCCAGCACAAGGTCCTGCTCATAGACGCCTGATTAAAATCCAGCGGTTAATTAGAAAGTTTAATAAAAGGGTAAGAACAGGGAGATCAAACTATACTGGATTCCAGACTGTGCTTGAACACTGCTGGTCTAGATTAACACTTCACAACTTCTGACAACCCAATCCCTGGAGCTTTAAAGCTGAATAATATAGATAAACACAACATATGTACACTCCTTGGCCAACTATAAGGCCTGTCATGAGTTGGGTCAAGTGTGTTAGGTGTTAGTTAACCTTAACAGTGTGCAGGGCAGGGGGTCCTAAAACTGGATTGGAGAAACTGATCTAGATCAAGCCCAAGAAAGAGACTTGTTGTGGGTAAATTGGCTTGGAACATCAGGGAGTTGAAATAACCTTGTATAATGAGTTTTCTCTTTTCTCATGCGGTGGGCAAAGTAATTTTCTTTGCCCCAAAGGAAGCTTTATTGATTTTGTGGTTTGATGCACTAAAAGCTGTCAGAACCATTGTGGTAAGGGGCTCAAGAGAGTTTTTGGCATTTGTTTCACAGAAGATCAATGTTAGCCCAGTGATTGGCTCTCTGTGTGTTCCAAGCTTTGGATTTTGTTATAGTGTAAATGCAGTAAACACTACAAACCTCTATGGTAGAAATGCCACTCATGTACAGCACTAATAATTCCCCTGTTCAGAAATAATAGGTATGAAGAACAACACATTCCACCTTTCAATCATGTGTCCATAAATTTAAGAAACAAACATCTTATTAAATGAAGTGAATTAAATCCACTCTGGTTTTGAATGTCATTTAAAAAAAAGTGTTTATTCTAAATCTCTTTAATAGTTATTCTAAATACTGGCCACAATGGGTACACCTGCTCATCCATCCAATTATCCTATAAGCTAACCTGGCAGCAGTGTAATGGATAAAATCACACCAGTGCCGGTCCAGATCCTTGGTTAATGATCAAACATCAGAATGGGGGGGTGTTGGGGGGAGGGATCTCAGAATCTTACCTATAGTAGCAGTTAGTGTGCTTTTAGAGAGAAAAAAAATGCTGGTGGTTTCAGAATAATGTATTTCCTGGAGTGATAAAGCTTTGTAGTGCAGAACAGGAAACGATTGTGGAAAGGTTGCATATTTATACTAAGAAATATAAACATGCTAATCCTATTCTGAAAGTCATCCACGGCTTTACATTTATAACCCATTGTTCACTGTGTGGTTAATGCACTGGAAGAGCATTAATAGAGTGGCAAATCTTTTATTTATCAGTGACTGATGCAAGAACGTCCATGCTCTCTAAAGCATGACAAGATATAGTTTATGGAAATAGTATATAGAAAATTATTTCCATAATTAACTCCACTGGGAGAGAGGACCAACTCTAATTCACGCCTAGAGCAACTGCATGCCTGGCATTATAACTAGGATACAACACGTGTGCTTCTGGGGCATAGAAACTCAGATTCTCTTGACTTCCCTTATAATAGATGCTTCCTATTCATCATTATTTTCAGTATCTTCAACATGTTTATGTTAAAAATGCAATCATCTGTTCCTCTGACAGTTCTTACCTATTGAGTCTGAACTCCTGGCTGCTTGTTAAAGGTTTCACTACAGCTGAAGCTGAGGTTGCCAGTTTATCATATCCAAATCACAGTAAGTGCACCTGATTATTTCTGCCAGATGTTTCTCCAGCCTCAAATTAATCTCATTACTCTTGTCGAGGGAGGTGTGCAAGCACCACTGTGAAACTTCATACTCTGTGCTCAATATGTGCTCCATTAATCCAGTTGCCTGCTGACTGAATGTCATTTGAGTGAAAGTTGTGAATTCTTAAGTCAAATAAAAACCATGTAGACCAGTCAAGTTTAGCCAAATTGTAAACACATTCTGCAAAGACTGCTGTCAGAAGCAATATTATTTCTCTTGACTAGATTAAAAATCATTAACACAATCTTAAAGGTTCCATCTTATTGCTCAGAAATATACTGACACCCTACCTTCCCTGTCAGCCAGCAACCTTCAGAAGTGCTCTTTGAAAGTCTGTTACATGAGGAGTAAAAAAGAAAATCAATATTGGTTTCAGACAAGCCAAACTGATGTGCAGTGTTTTTAATATGCACTGTTGGCTAAACTAAGTAGACCACATTAAACAAGCTCCTCATACCTGAATGTAATTTATGTAGTTAACAGTGGCCCTTCAAGTTAAGTCATGTATAAATCTTTTATGCTGTAACATTGACCCATTTTGTGCTTTCTTTGTAGCAGCTAAAACAAACAAAAGCATTGATGCTGATATTCCTTAAAATGTTTCTGCCTACGCCACTGTGACGTTCTTTAAAGCTTATACGTTCAAATATCAACGATCAGGCTTAGTCAATGGCATTTAATGTTCAAATTGTACAAAAACACAAACCCTACATTTGTACCTCTCTCTATTCAAACCTGCCCTCTATGAACTGAATGATTTCTCCTTCATGACCTTTCCAACTACATCAGCTGCACAGCTGTCTTACTTTATCAACCCTCTGACACAAGATTTCAATTCTCTGCTGCTTCTCTCCCTTGTATTCTGGCAGGCAGATTGATCAGTAATGGAGAGAACTCTCTCTGAAGTCTTCTCAACCCCAGGGCAGCTTCAGAATCAGTTTGCTTCACCTAAATGCTGACCTCCATCATTGGATGACAAGCCCTGATTTCTTCTCAGAAACTCGATTTTTAACCAGAATCTCACTTTTTCCGTGAAACTAGTGCATCACCGGGGTCAAAAAGTCTCTCCATTTCTCTACAGAAACCACTACAGCATCCACATCAGTCAGAATCAGTAGTTTTCCCAGTATTTGGACTATAGGAAGTGGATGAAAGGGCATCGGTGAAGGATCGCAGTTTCTAGATTTACATGAAGTTTCTTACTGCCCCCTGCCTGTGCAATACAGACAAACACCCAGGGATGCTTCTGTAATATAAACCAGAACAGACATGCCTGTAGCAAGGTTTCCACTTTCTTATTAGAATAATGTTTTCTTTCTGATTTATTCTGTATTCAGCTTGAGAGTGTGTATGGCATAAGCAATGGTCAGACAGAATGACATTACATTATAATGCCATGGCTGATGTTTATTAAATATCAACTTTAGCTACTTTGCATTTTCTTTTCTTTTTCTTTTTTTTTTTTTTTTGCATTTCTTCATTTCACATTAACATCCTTCCAGAAAGGAATGGACACAAAAGAAGAAACAAAAGATTTCAGTCTCTACATAAGACAAAAAAAAATCTTCTGTTCACATCATACTACACAAATGAGAAGTAGTTAGACACAAATGTCCAAAAGTAAGAACATGTTTTGTAGGGTAAATAGGCAAGGAGGTATAGAGGTACAGGGTGGCAGTGACACGAGTAGTTTGTGTGTGTGTATGTAATTATATATATATATATATATACACACACACACACACACATATATATATATATATAAAATGTGCTCTAGCATTTTGGTGGGCAAATTAAATTATACATTAGTTATTTAAGTTATATACTGTAAGGGCCTCTTGTAATCAGTCAATAGTCAATTTCTCAACTGGATGTTTGACACAAAACTGTTCCTAAATATCACCAGCCTCTCTTTAATTCTGCTCTTTTAGATTAGCTGACCAAGTCAGAAGTTTTTATATTGTGTGGATAAAAGCAACAATGACAGCTCATGCTCAGAGGTTTCATGAGTGCTACTAACCTCTTCTCCACCAGCATAGTTTCTTTCAGAGCATTCATTTCTCACAGTAAATCATAGGTGAGTCTCTATGAGGGTGAGCCATTTCAGGGAACACAGTAGGGATGACAAAAACAGAAGTAGGAATTAAAACAGGAAACAGTTTTGGCTTTTACAGACACCTTCCTCCTGGCAGTTGTGATACATTCGCACTGAACGATAAACAGTTACAGAGTCAAGTGGATGACCAGGACAAAAGAGACACTATGAACAAACAGCACTGGAATGGATCTTTACAATACATTAATGTGCCCAGGCTTTTCCTCAGCCCAGTCCTATCACTGTTAAAATCACTGATCTCCAAACACACAGTGATAGGAGTTAAAGTTTATGCTTAGATCAGTTAGAATACTGATCTACAATCAGTCATAAACTTCACTGGCTTACTACGGTACATGCATGATGGTAAACAGTGCCATAATCTCGCCTTATTATCTAGCCCGTGTGCCACACGCATTCGTATATCAATCACCACAGTAATATATTGCACATCTCAATGCTCATATGTAAAATATACGAGGTATTGTATACTGCATATTTTATAGTACACTAAACCATCCTTAGCAGACATCAACACTTGGGCCCAGGGGGAAATAAATGTACGTAACAGTAAGGTAATTTGGGAGGGAGCAGCATTTTCAGGAACCCCAAAAAAAAGACAAAAGTTGTTGTCATCAATTGCTACACTCATGACAACACTGAAAAAGGGACAACTCAAATCAGACCACTTACTAGCAGATTAGGGATAGAAAACTGTTGTGAAAAGCTGCCAGAGTGAGAGAGCAGACATTCACATAAACATGCAACTATGGCAGGCAGTAAAATCAGAATAAACAAATCTGAATTAACAAAAAAACAGGTCAATGACAAAATTTCAAGCAAATCTTCTGCAGAATGGAGAATAAAAATAAACCCACTACCCCTAGAGAAGCATCACATATTGCACTCAGTCCCACTAGTTTATGAAGAGCCAAAGACAATTAGGTACAATAGGCTACATCGCCTAAGAAGTTCCACAAGAGAGGCAGATAAAACAAAAAGGGAGAAGAAGACAAAGTGTCAGTGGTTCCAGCCAGGAAAACAAAGATAATGCACGTACAAGAGTCAAACGATGTCCAAGCATCCGTGTCTAATAAAACGCATATGATCATTAGTCATTCTGTTGATTTGAATTTAAGCAAATTTAGGGGGAAAAAAATTAAACATCTTCATATTCTCCAGTCTTTCAGTTCTGGGACAGCTACAGAAGTGTAACTAGTGCTGAAATTTCCCATTAGAAAAGTATTTTAGAGGGGCATCAGCATCCATGTTGGTATAGTTTGTTCATGATCCTCATCCCCCAGTCAGAGAAAGAGAGAGACAGACAGAGAGAGAGAGAGAGAGAGAGAGAGAGAGAGACTGTGGGCATGTGCTGTCTTTCTGCACTGTTGTTTGCAGGCTGTGCTGGTGTCACAAGGCCTTAGTGCAGTTTGAGCTTAAAGGTAGAAAGCTCCATGGGCTCCAGAGTGATAACAGAGTTATTGGAGAGTGGAGGCTCAGAGTACATCAACGTCAGCGACATAGGCTGCAACAACTGCAGGTCCAGACCTCGGAACAGCCCTGACACGGCCAGCTAGAAGCAAAGAACACTCTTATCAGACACAAGCAGGCATAGAGCATAAAGAATTCAGGAAATTACTCAAGTTGGTACTGTGGTGGGGAAAACCATCCTTATTAGGATTTAATAAAATTTCATAAAAGCAGGCTTTAATATTAGCTTACTCTTAATAATAATAAAAAAAAATTACTCCAGTGTTTTTTAAACCTAATATCAATTTAACCTTTCTCCAACATGTACAGTTGTACAGAAATTAATGTATACATTTCTAATTTCAATTCCATTTATTTGTATAGCACTTTTAACAATTCACATTGTCTCAAAGCAACTTTACATAAAATTAAGTTACAATATATACATCAACAATTATCATTACAGTGCATTTCTCTGTACTGAGAAATGAATCTATAACTATTTTCTTGAAACAGATATAATTGAAGTCTAAAGGTAGTTCTTAAGCTCAGACAATAATTTAATGTGAAACCCATTCTAGTGGGAGACTTTTTTAGTTTGTCAGACAGACTGCCTGTGGCTACAAAAAAAAACCTATGGCACAAGTTCAACCCTGATCCTGAAGAACCCCCATGTCCTACACATAAATGTTTCCTGTTCTAAGCATAGATAAGAAGCCCTTCCTGAAAATGTGGACCAAGAACGAGGGTTGGGAAACTCTGCTGTAGGGAATGTGTAAGTAACCACACATCCTGTCTCAGTGATGAAAAGTTAGATAAAATCAAATGGAAACTGAATCAAATTCTGTCTCACCACAAAACCTTCTCTTTCTCACACACACACACATACACACATTACAGAAATGACAGTTACAGATTAGGATGAAAATCCTTCTAGGGATTTAAATGATAAATATGAATATGGCAAAAAAAAAATGATATCTTTGAATCAGATATGGTTCTTGTTGCAGGGACTTACCTTGCCCTGCGTGGTAGTGCAGTTGAACCCAGGGTTCTGAATCTCGAGGCCACAGTCTAGACCCAGCCGATGCAACAGGAGAGCAGTGTGCGGGGAGGGAGAGTTAGGGTCCTGGAAAACAGCCATAAAGCACAATATTACTAAAAGCCATAACCATGAAACCACAAAACAATTAATAAAAACTCAGAAATTAAACTTCATCTAAGAAAATGTACATGTTTGGAAGTTTATGCTGGATTTTAAGCAACTTGATTTTAGATAGAAAATTAAAGTTGTTTCATGTTTAAAACAGCTACAGTATTTCTGTAATGCACAAGTTACCTGGCTCTGGATGCTCCTGAGGTTAAGCAGATGGACGTCACAGGGAAGGGCTGTGGCCAGTGGGGAAAAGGTGCGGAGAAGGGGAATGCCACGTTTCTTTGGAATGACTGGCAATGCCAGCACCTCATGGTTCAAAATGGTAGAAGTCAAGTGACTTAGCAAAGAGGGGAAGCTGACTGGTCCACTGTCAACAGTCTGTGGAAACATATAGACTGCAGTAAGCCTACAGCATGCAAAGTGGAAGCTCTTCACTAAATACGGCCATACTGTAGAAACAGCATTATACCTTTACTAATATTTCAGCTCAAATGTCTCAATTGTTACAGTATACTGGCATTCTGCAACTGCTTATGTATAGAAACACTGAAATATTGAGATTGGGGTAGACAGAATAATTAACCAGACATGGGACACAGAACAGAAGCAGCTACGGTATTTACAGAGAAGTGTAATCTATTCACCTAAAGCTAGAAACATCACAGCTCCTATGCTGCTGTAGTAAGATTACCTCTTTCTTGCTGTCTCCTAAAACATGAGCGATGACTTTACTTATCATGTGGCTGATTTTGGCATAAGAACCCACAAGCTGCATGCAATAAAAAGGAAGTGATTGAGAAAGAAAATGAGAGGAGAGCAATCCATGGAAACTGAAGAGAATGACACAAAACGAGAGCCAGCTGAAGCATAAAAAAAATACAGAGACAATACCAGGTCCAAGTGAACCACAGAGTCACTTAAATGTAAATGATCTTGGATATATATTTCCCGCTCATACCCACCAGGCAAATGAGCCATCAGTCCTGTGTGTATGACTGCTTCAAAGAAAGTGCAAGGAATTCAATGGATGAAGCACTGGTTTTAAATAAGCACACCCACTAGCACACCTGCCTTAGAATAAATGCCCTCACTTCAGCCACAGGAGCATGAAGAGGGTGCCATCTAATGGCAGAGAACTCTTTTTACTCACCCTGCTGCCACTGGATCTCCTCTCTAACAGGAGCCGGAAGCGGTTAGCGGTCCTCTTATTATCCTTCAGACCTTGTCCAAGACCCCTGTTATCATCCTGCATCAATCTACGGTCCATAATCACCTCCAACTGACCTGTGAAGGATGTGCAAGAGGGACAACACAAGGTCACATTCAGACTATCACCATATCCTACACAGTGAACAATGTACAGAAACTCTGGGCTGAGAAAGCCAGTGTACTGACCACTGGCAAGGCTGGTGACTCCGAGGGCCTGGGCCGTGTGCAAGGTCAGGCGGTACTGGCTGTCCTGTATGTAGGCCATGGTGGGCATGGGGTAGAAATTGGCCTGCAGTGGTAACTTCTGGAAGTACCTGCGTGGCTGGATCTGAGAGTTACATTACAATTAGAGCTCATTCACAGACAAGATGCAGTTCTTGGCTCGCTGGATTCTTGGTTAGATCATGCTTCTGCTTGTTTTAAATAAAGAACCAGCAATACCATGGCCATGGAAATAGACTATTGTTACCATGACAGTAACTCTGGGAGCTTAAGTTGTATGCGTGAAAATCATTTAGTTTAAAATTTGACCCGTGCAAGGCGGCTGAATAGATTTATTGGAGAGGGGGAGGCTAAATTAGGTACTGCAACACTGAATCAGTGAAAATCAGAGGAGGAAAGAAACATTTGTAAAACTATTGAGCGTTGTAATTATGTGTACCCTGTGAATAAAAGAAATCCATTAGGAACATCTGATTATGCGCATTTGCTCAGCTCATAAACCAGTGAAAATTTGGGACAGTTCTTAAAAAGGTTCGTTAGTTCTCGTCAGGTCCAATCACTGTGGAAACGTAGCTATTGTTAAATCATGGGCTTATAACCTATAATAAATGGACCATTCAGTGAAAAGACTCCTGGGGTTTAAACACTGCTTATAAAAATACGATCAAATTGGCTATTTTAATTAAAGAAAATTTATGTGTACCGATAAAAGTCTAGACAAAAAAAGGCTTGATTAGGGTACTGGATGTGATTAAAGTTTGCACAAAAATATTTTGGCAAGGAGGAAAAAAAATCATTATTTCTATTATTTCAGTGCCAGTGAATGATGCTTTTGACAGAGGGTAGATTTACAGTAAACAGAGGAGCAACTGAATGCACTTTGAAGGAATGAATGAAAGCTAACCTGTAAACCATTGAGGTCTGTGTAGAATTTGTCCTCACTCTGGATGTCAGTGACTAAACGCATGGCCAGCTCTTTATTATTCTGGTCCCTGATGTCCACCATGGTGGTGATGTCCAGAGACAGACCATCTACACCTGAGGCATGCAATACATAAACGTTAAGAAGAACCTGAATAATGCTATTATGTGCATGTATGCAGGAAGGATATAGGGCTTGTGTCTGGGTACCTGGTATGTTGTGTATGCGGACTGTTTGCTGGAAGTGCTGGTAATATGTGACCACCTCAGAAAACAGAGGACCCTCCACAACACGCACAGTTGGAGTTTCTTTCTGCACGTATGGCTAAGAGACAAAAAAAAAAAAAAAAAGGATATACAACATGATTTTACCGGATGTAATTTGCAGAATTTGCCTTTTTATGTGCATCAGAATGTGTGTATGTATATGAGTACATAGATTGATAGATAAACAGATAAATAAAAACTGCAAATTAATTAGCAGTCTCAACAGATGAGGACTTTGGAACTTTAAGGCAGGAGGTGTGTTTTTATCTTCTTGTCGTTTTTCAAGGTTGAGTATGCTTGCCACTGAACCTGTGAATCTTTTCTTGTCTGTCTCTTAATGAAAATAAACGATGGACAAGGAATTGTCACCTCCAATATAAAAAGTCCTTTATTACATCCTTCTAAGCTCTCTAATAAATCAATTGCAAGTAAGACTGATTACCACGGCAATGCCATCCGGTATGAAGAGGTATGCTCCACTCTTGTCCTTGGAAGCCCGAGTCCCGTAGGTGAGGAATTGGATTTGCACCCTCACCTCCTGAGGGTCATCTTTACGGTGGATACTCTGATAGCACACAGAAGACCAGGTACAAACAAGATGAAGCAAAAAAATCTCATCAATTTTATCAATAATGTTTCTCATACTCACTCAGCCTACAAACCAATATTTTCACTGCTTACTGATTTAACTCAATTGCTGCGGAGCAGGAACAGATGCGATACTAAGAAGTTAAAGGGGTCCTTAGAGATACAGATACAGATGTGTAAATGCAGAAGATTAAGCATTAATGTGTCTTATGACACAGGCCATCGAGGTAACCATCATGTATATAATCCGATGGTTTTATAGTTGCAGAAAGGATTTAAAGCATCAAAGCAGAGAAGTGAAATGCAAACACAATTATCCTGTGTGTGTACTTTGTAGTTATTTATTAAACTGACTACCTCCACAAACAAGGACACTGACACAAACTATCATTTCTGTATAGATTTTTCTGACATGCAGCTCAAATATTTTTAAATAAGACAGTTTAACACATCCTTTCTTAAACATACCGGCTGTCCTGCATTTAAAAATGCTTGCAAGCTATAAAACGTACAATGCTTGCAGGCTATAAAGATCCATGCAAAGTGTCAATATTCCACTTGCTACCAATAATTTCTAAAGTCAGGTCTGTAAAGAAAATCCCTACCAACTCAGGAGCAATATTCACAAATAATCTTAAATCTGAACATATTTCCAAGACATGCAACAAAAATAAATAAACATTATCCATGAGTAAAATTTTACACCAAACAATAACTGCCTTCACTGTACTGCTATTGACAAATCAGTATAAAGATCATAACTACTAATGATGACGTTTGCAAAGGTCATCACATGCATTATTATAAATACAATTCTAAACACTTAAATGTGAAACATTTTCTTTTAGATGTTATAAAGTCATGGACACACTGTTATAATGCACTAGATAAGTGCTGAGTCGACTTGATACTCAAAATGTAAAATCGTATACACATTCTGTGATTCATAAGCACATGTCCTTCTGCCAAAAATATTTTGATGTGAACAATTTGATGCCTGTTCTCATGTATGAAAGCATCAGCATTTTATTCAAATTTGATCTGTTAATCACACTGACATATGAATTTGCATTTGGATTGTCTTTAATACCATGTAGACTGCTTCAGTGCTAGACAAATCACCGTCAATGTCCCTTCATGATACCTGCCATCATCTGTAGTTACAAGGTCGAGCCTGCCCTTCATTTACAGTTAGGATATCCTCAATAAAAAACGTACATCCTAAGTGCTTCATTTCAAAATCTGGCATGAAACTCACTAGGGTCTATAGCATAAGTTTTACACTGGTGTTAACACTGTACTAGACATTTATGACTGAAGCCCCACTGGATTGCTGGCTCACCTCCAATAGGCCTGTGGTGCCAGAAAAGCCCAGTGTGAGAGACTGGGTCCTGATGTAAAAGGGCAGCGAATCAGCCACCAAAGAATGCACAGGAAGGGGATCCATACTTTGCACACTCTGACTCCTCCCTGGAACCCTTAGCAATGTATCAGAGTGAAAAGTCATGGGAGAGTCAGTCGAGTCATACAAATGGAACACAGCCAATCCCAGTGGAGGGAGTCGGGCCATGAAGGAAGCCTGCAAGAGACAACAGGAGAACAGAACAGCAAAAGTGAATCAGACAAGTCTGAACATCTACTGTCACACACAAAATGCAACTCACAAATCATTACACTTGTTTTTTGTTATTGTTTTTTTTATTTAAAAAAATATTTAAATATTATTTACATCATTTTAAAACTACTTAAACAATAAATTAAAATAGGATTAAACAGGATTCAGAGAGAAATCAGGTTTTAGTTAAATTTCTAAGTACAGCACAAGATGAGAATCTTGAGATAATATTTAACTGAAGGGGCAGTAACCCCCCCCCCCCCCTTTTTTTTAAACCAATAACAGTTGTTCCTGCCATCAGGCTTGCAGTGACTGGCTGCAAAAGGTATAAAGTCTACATTGACATTAACAGGGTACTGAGTGAAGAAAAGGGTCACTGATTTTAGTACACTCATGCGCACATGCATGTGCACACAACATGCGCACACACACACTTACTTATTCATTTACACATACACACACACACACACCTGGTAGACTTCTCCATCCATCTGCAAAGCTGAACTCCACTGTGCACTGAGCTGTACTGGTAGGGTCTGGCCATCCTCAGTGCGCACTCGAACCCGTACTGAGTTCACCAGTACAGTGACCACACACAGACGCTCCTGCTCCACAGGGTTAAACAGCACAAGGTACCTGAGCGAGAGAGACATAAAAGCTATCTCTTGGTGATTGATTACACAATGTCTGGAGATAAGAGTGCATGCAGTACCTTCATGAGGTCCTTTCAGTTAAAGCTGGCTATTTATTAACCTGTCAAAGGGACTATTGCTTTTGCATTTTATACTGGCTCATGGACTAACCCTACACTGCACTGACTCAAACAGAATATTAGGAAGCCACTGCTTAGGAGATCTTTTTAAATCCTTTTATCATTTTCCATTCCATTTTCCACTTTGGATATATACAGTTTGTCAAAATATAGTTTAAAAAAAAAATGAGTAACATGAAGTGCCACTGCTATGTCTGCTTAAAGGTTTGAAAATCCTTGGAGAATATTGACGGTCTGAGCAGTCACTATAAACGGTTTGCATACCTGGCAGAGGAGGCGTCCAATTCAATCAAAGTGCGTTGGGGTAAAGAGTCCTGTGTGGCACGCCTGTCATCCTATATGCACAAACACACCCAGGCACACACAAACCCCCAAAATCAAAAAAGAGCATTCTTTTTAAATGACTTTTGCGAAATTGTTTACATAAACAGGGTTATGCTTGCTCTCTTTACCGTTTCCAAGAAGGGCTCAGTCTGGTAGAAGCGATAAACATCTTTATTTTTCATTATGAGGAAGTGTGCTGCATTAATGATCACTCTTTTCAAGCCAACAAGTGAGCGCAATAACCTGCATGAGAAACAGCACAACAAAGATGAAAACAGGTGACATTGTGGTTATATGGTACATATAAGATATGATATGATTTAATTTTTAAGGTCTCATTAATTGTGACCTGGTGCCGTAATCTATGACAACTGCCTCCTTGGCAGTGCCGGTGATGGCATCATGATGCTGAAAGAGGCCAACGTTGCGTCTAGCATCTGTCAAAAGAGTGTAGTCTGAGATGGGATAGCGGCCTTCCATTCCTGCATGGCGCGCATGTGCAACAGCCAAACTGTAGAGAATCTCTGCCCCCCTGAAACATAGCACTAGACATTTCAATAAACTGCTACACCTACTAGCTGCTAAATGTTTGCTACATCAGCTTTGTGCCTGCAGCAGGGACCAGCATTTATTGCTTATGTTAAAAGAAAAAATCCTAGCATACATTGTACTGCTTATGGTGCTGTGAAACACCACATCAAGCCTTTGCTTAGGAAGCTACTGCCAGCCTAAGCAACAGCAATGGGAAATAACTCTAGAAGCTTTCATTACCATTCACCAATAACAGCTTTAAGGAAGTGATAATTATGAGCACAGGTTCACAACGCATTATGCCAGACAAGTAGGCAAAGGAATAAACAACAAATGTTTTAGGTCACCTGGGAATACAAATTCCATCCTGCCAACTATAACAGTGCTAGCCAAAACAGTAATTAAATCACTAAATTCAATAACCATTAGTTGATTCTTGTTGTTTTGTGCAAATTTGGCAGCATGACTGTAACGGGGCCTAAATAAATAAATAAATAAATAAATAAATAAATAAATAAATAAATAAATAAAGTAAAAAGAGACTTCTCATACACTGACTTTGAGCACAGGATGTGATTAAACACAAATTCTGGACTAACCTAAGATGGGATTCAAGCACACGATCTAGATTTTTGTAGAAAGGTCTAGATGTGTAGTAGCCACTCCAGTAATGATCCTCACGGTCAGCATAAGCAAAGAAATCTCCACTCAGTACAGGGTAACCAGGTGGTCTCATCCCCTGCCCCACCCCATTAGCCTTATATAGAGCGTTGAAGTAGTCCGTAAGTGTGCCAAACTGGGCCTAAAAACAGAGAAGTCCACTATCAACTGCAGAGTCTACTCAAAACAGCAAATAAGGTTAATTACCAAAAACAAATTAACTCTATAAACCCCAATAAGAAAGAAAGAAAGAAAGAAAATAGAAGAAAAGAAAAGAAAAGAAAGTCCATTTTAATATCTAATGCAAGAAAATATGCACTCAAGTACTATACCTATAGTTGCGTCAGAATAAATACTGTACTTACCTGAACATGCAATTCGGGGTGGGAGTTCATGTAATCAAAAAGCTTCTGGTAGTTGATATATTGTTGGTCCCACTCTAGGGCTTTATCGTACCGGAAATCATCTCCCAATGGTACCAGCAGAACTTTACTACGGAAAAGCTTAGACTTCTTGCGATACTGGTCTAAAAGTGTTCGAACCCTGGAATACAGAAAAAAGTAAACAAGTGATTTAACGGTGTTCTTTCAGCTTACAGCAACGTGGACTAAAGAGTAATATAATATGGACAATAAATTGATAAAGAAACTACACTGTGTTTCAGAGACAGTGTTAGGGTATTACCTTTCGGCTACATTAGCCTCAGAGATGGCCTGTGGGGGCACCTTCCAGGGGCAGTTGATTCTGCTGCCTGGTAGTCTTTTAAAGTCAAACTGACAGCAGATCTTTGGGTCAGGGCCACATGTATGTGGCACATCATAGCTGTAAAAGGGCATCATGTGGCAGAATAGGTCTGTGCCTGACTGAGGATCTATTACAGAAGAAAAAAATTAATGTGATAAGTATTTGGGGCCTGTCATGGCCTTTAAATGGATTGCAGATTAAAATGTGTTGAGGATGAACAATAATCCTGGATTTGCATTCAATTACTAAGTAAAGGTCATGAAAATACACTGCTCAAAAATTGAAGGGAACACTTAAATCACACACTGAATCTTAATAAAGGAATGATATAAGTTAAGTATCTTTAATTATGTACATTGTATAATTCACTGGGACCAAAATAATGTGGCAATGGTGAATGGTAACCAAAAGCATCAACACAGCTGTGTAACCTGCCAAGGATATTCAGACATCCCTGACAGCGCCAAATTGGTCATACTGGATAATGTTGCAGGTCACCACCGCACCACCATACTCTTTCATGTCTGTCACATGCTCATTGTGTACTTCCGTGAAGAAAATGGGGCTCCAATGGTGGACCTGCCAATTCTGGGGTACTTCGCAAATAATGTACATCCTAGTTGGATGTAGAAGTCAGATAGTATGGTCAGAAACATGCATACTAATATGCTGCTGGAACTCATTTTCTTGGGTATCTGGCAGTGTTCCTCCTGTTCCTTCATGCACAAAGTAGGAGACACTGGTTCGCTGCTGGATTGTTGCCCTTCTGCGGCCCTGTCCAGCTCTTCTCCTTCCACGACCTATCTCCCAGTATATCCTCCATGCTCTTGAAACTGTGCTTGAAGACACACCAAACCATCTTACGATGGCATGCATGAATGTGCCATCTTGGAGGAGCTGAACTTCCTGTCAAACCGGATTGTACTGCCTAAAGTTTTGGCAAAGACCCAAACAAAACTAGAGAGAAATCTGTCAGGATAGAGCAACTGTCTGTGGTTTACAAAGCCATTTCCTTTTTTAAGGGTTGTCTTGCTGTTGCCTCTCCAGTGCACCTACTGTCAATTTCATCTGCACCAAAGCAGGTGAAACCGATTCACAATAACTCATGCTCCCTTAATTGGACAGATTAATATCCATTATGTTTAACTGACCTGCTGTTATGTCATGATGATAATTGTTCCTTGCATTTTTTTTGAGCAGTGTATAATTAATTTTACGCTATCAGTTGAATCCATTTAAAATTTCCATGTGTTGGTTCATTTCTATTCCTGTCTATAAAAACACCTTACAGCTTAGACAGAGTATTTATGTCTCTGCTATAAAGCAGCCTGTGGCTTGACCTTCTTAATTAAAGTGTTAGCATAGGAGTATGAGTCATATTAGCTGTAGGGGAACTATTGCAGTACATTTGAAATGTTTTTCCTTTCATACGAGTCTATTCAAATGATGACTGATCACCTCCAATTTTTATTCGGACAAAAGCTAAAGCATTACTGATATTAACCAAGCTCAAATGAAGTTTCTTAATATTGCTCATGCATAGATTTTCTCCTTTAAAAGACAGAACTACCTTGATAATTAATTATTTAAAATATTAACTGAAAGACTTTCAAACAGGTATGGGTTGGGGTTTTAATTTGCTCTTCTTTTTAAAAAAAAAAAAAAAAAAAAAAAGATTTGGTAGTGTGGATTTAATCAGGTAGGAGATCTCACCCCAAGCCTGTCTCCACATGAATTCCAGGTTCTGTGTGGAGGAAAAATGCTTCTTAACAGAGTAGTGGACCCTCTGAATCAGCATACTGGTCAGTTTGGCTTTCTTCAGTAAGTAAGGCATGGTGGCACTGTGGCCAAAAGGGTCAACAGCCCACCCTGAGCGAGGAGTCACACCTGAACATGAACACACACACACACACACACACACACACACACACACACACACACAAACATAAAAACACAGGCCAGCAAAGGCCTTGGCAAAACAAATCTCTAGCTGTACATCAAGCAAAACATTTACAGAACACTAGCTACCACATTGTTCTTTAAACATCTGTTACTCCACATACCCAAGTGTTTTTCCATCCACTGATGCCCTTCAATAAGCTGGTCAATCATGGCAAAGTAGTGACTGTTGGCTTCATCTGTCATTACCCATCCGCCTGTCACAATTTCCATCTGCCCTCCCAGGATCAATCTAGAAAATATATTTTAAAACACAGATAACATTAGTAAAACATCAGAAAAACACCCATTTACAAGGTCACTTAGGTACCACTTACTTGCGCATTGCCTCCTGTTTTTGAGTGTCTGCACTCTCCCACCACTTAACAAAGTAGGATATCTCAGACCAGATGAATTTCCTACGAGGGTCCTCTGCAAGCTTGACCACCATGTTGTTTAAAATATGTTGTGTCTGGTCAAAATAATATTTATCAAAGGTTTTGACCCAACCTGGGTAAAAGGGACAATAGTGATCATCAGTGGATGTTTTCAACCTATATTTTCATATGACTGAAACCAACAACAAATAAAGGTACATTTCCAAGAGTACTGTTGGACATTGCTTCAAGTAACAAAGTACACAAATGAGTACCCAGCAGCCAGTTGCCCCAAATGAACACTAATTTGACTGAAATTAAGCATAACACTTTGGTCCAAAAGAGAGTATATTGTTAAAAAAAATTCAGTAGTGTAGAATTTCTGTTCCACCACAGACATTAAAGGGTACACTATATAATATAAGGGTACACTTACAATTCTACGCCTGCTTGCATTATGTCACTGTGTGGCGTACTTTACCTACAGCTTACCTGTGCGGCAAATAGGCTACAGCGGCGTTGTCCAATCTTATCCAGATAGGGCCGGTGTGGGTGCAGGTTTTCATTCCAACCAAGCAGAAGCCACACCTGATTTCACGTGTTTAATAAGTTGTTCTTGGCTTTTAGTAGACTCTGGTGTGGCTTCTGCTTGGTTGCAATGAAAACCTGCACCAGCCCTTTCCGGATAAGATTGGACACCGCTGGGCTACAGAGTACCTGTTTCACTTACAACAGCAAAATAAATAAATCCAATTTTGTGTAACAGTTTCCATATTAAAAACTGAATTAATTAAAGACATTGAATCATGGTTTTAGTGGCAGTATTTACTATGCCACTTATGCATAATACTTGCACATCAGAACAACGGTACTAATGTGTTTCCTTAATTAACTTGAATCTAACACAAGTGAAAAAAAGCTCATAATAAAGCATCATTTTTACCTACCTGGGTCATTATGAGAGTGGGGTACCACAAATACTTGCAGGGGTTCATTGTCCCACTCTGTGGGCTCATATGTGATATCAAATCCCTGCTTCCACACACCTCCATCCACATTATCAAAGCTCAGAAGAGAGTACACATCCAGCATCTACACACACAAAGAAACAAACAAATAAATAAAAAAAGAACTACAGCTTAACATTAAATCTTTTCTCCTTGCATAGTGTCTTAAGCGTTGACAAATTTCTTCATGCATATCTCATTTTAATAGTAGAAGTGCAGGTGTGATCCACACCCATACTTACTCAACCATGCTATGCTAAGTGTCACACAGCCTCTCCCTTTTTGCTGTTGCTAATTATGTGATACTGAATGTGTTAAAACAAATAAATGGCTTCCTGTTTATGTCTCTGCCATATTGAACTAACACAAGACAAGCCAGAAACTATTGAAGTAAATTACATGTGGTGTGAAAAGGTTGCAAATGGTCAGATAAACCTACTACAAAAATGTCCCTTAATATTAAAAATCTTCATATTAATATCCGCTACTAAAACACCTCCTAGTTCAGTTAAAGAGCATGTCCATGTTTACTTGTGTTAAAAATGCATGACACACATATTGCAACAAACTGCTTCCCACAGTCATGCTAAATAGAAGCCTCTCTCAGAACACGGGCACTGAGCTTAATGTCGTTGAAGCACTTGCCTGCAGGTCGCTCTGGCCATGGCGGCCAAGTGCAAACTGGCAGTCTTGGGGTTTTATGTTGAGGAAGGTGGGTCTGCCATCGAAAGGCAACACCCAGGAGCCATTCGCACTGCGAAATGGAAGTTGGCCACTGGGGGAGATAGCACCTGTGTCCGTAAGTTCCAGGACAGAGTCTTTAATGTGGCTGATTATCTGGTGGTTCTCCTCCAGAAGCTGCTCCAGCTGCTGAATGCGGTTCTGCAAGACGGAAATCTGGCTCTGAAAGTGGGAGGAAAGACCAAAACATGTGACCTACTATCAAAATGCACCCATTTCCTACAGGAAAGATTGGGATCAAAAGTGCTTAGTCTACATCACAATCTAGAAATGCACCGTCTAGAGATCTGAGACCTAGAGATTGAAAAGGGTTCTCAAACATTTGGAGTGTTTGGGTCATGATCCAGTTTCATCTGTGGTCAGTTTGTGTGTTATATTTGGCAGTAAGGACAGGTGACATAAAGATGAATCACAGTTCTTAAAAGCAATGTACTCAATAAATATATCACAATCCTGTCAATCATAATTATTAGTACAATATTAGTTAAATTTGTTCTATTAAAATATACAACAATTTCATTTATCAAGCTAGAATAATAAACATTAAAAAAGGTTATATATATTTATATATACACACACACTCACACAATTCTATAAAAATACATCATACTCTCCATAACATCATAGAAAAGAAATTATTAAAGAAACTATTTAATTTTTTATTTCACAT
Organism: Tachysurus fulvidraco; assembly: GCF_022655615.1. Taxonomy (NCBI): domain Eukaryota; kingdom Metazoa; phylum Chordata; class Actinopteri; order Siluriformes; family Bagridae; genus Tachysurus; species Tachysurus fulvidraco. Next base: position 11,897,265 of record NC_062527.1, read on the forward strand.
TGTATCACAATATCGCTATTGTGTCATCATACTGCCCATCTATAATTAATAAGCAGTAGAACTTAATAAAGCGAGCTTGTATTCAGGTAATTTAATATTTAACATTTACAAAGTTAGTGTAGCCATCAACCACAGTATTCTGGAGTTAAAAATACCCAGCTTCTATTTGAAGGCGCACCCAAAAGCAACGTTTGTACATGTGATCCCCTATTTAAAAAACATTTTTAAAAAATCAGGCGCTGATTCAAAATAAATAAATAAATACATCGACTGAATAAACTTGTCTTTTTTAAATCTTGGTTGAAAATCCTTTCAGTGTGATTGCCTGAAGTCAGATAATGGTTTTCTTTCCTGGTGATGTGCTGCCAGACTTTGTACAGGTAATTGTCCACCTGCACTGCATTCATTTGTGAGAATTCGTCCTGCTGCTTTTGTCAGCAGTAACCTAATAAATACAATGAAGCCAGTTCCCATTCCCACACAAGAAGAGGTGGTTCCCTCCCTTACACAGTTACTCACCATACACATCTCTTCCCATTAATCTGTTAAAAGTTGACCTGGATCAGATTTATTTTATGTTGTTGTTTTTTTTTTTTTGTTTTGTTTTTTTATGTGAACAGATATATGGCTACCTAATGGAAGCTGTTCTTGATCCTAATCAACTGTTCTGAAGAATATGGTCAACTGTTCTGTGATCTACCACAGTTTTTATCTGGTCTTCTGGGTATTTGTGTTTTGGGGCTTTTTTTTGTGCATGAAACACACTTTTGTTTTGGCTACACAATTTTTTTGCTTTTTATTTGATGGGTTTGTTTTGGTTTTGCAGCCTAATGACAGCTTACTTCAATAGAAACGACAGCTCATTAGACTTCATACTGAGCGTTAAGCAACAGATTCCAAAAGCAGAACTGAAACAACCATAAAACTTTTGACCTTTTATCAGGTGTGTGTAAAGGAATACAGAGATTGCATATATAAATATATGGCACACAAATAAACAATGCAATTACTACAACTTTGGCTTGACACCTGATTTTTTAAATATTTTATAGATTTTTTTTTCCCCATTTCAACTAGACAGGTGCATGTGCATATATGTATATACAGTATATACTGCATGTATGTGTATGCACATAAATACATTTAAAAAGTTCCCCTCCAACCGCCTCAGAAGGACTTTCACTCGCACAGCTGTTTCTCGAACTGTGCTTAACCTAATTATATCTTATCTGTAGTGAAGTACACTGCAATTAGTTTCAAGATTCATCACATGGTTTATGCTATTGGTTTTGTTTGTGGTTTGTCCTTATTATCCACCAATGAAGGGTGTTAGTAGTGGGTTTAGTTATACAAACAAACAAACCAAAAAGATTTTTTTAAACTGGTTTTGACATTAATTACCAAAAGCTTCTACAAGGCAAGTAGCTTTTTAAAGGCAGTCTGTTATTCACTGTACAGCCTTAAAACTCAGATTAAAGAGGAAGAAAATAAAGGGGCGGTTGGGAAACATTCAAATTGTAAACTTCATGTTTCTCGTGCAAAATCCAACAGTCATCATATTCAAAGATAATCATTTTTGTTTTGGACTGGAAGAGGACTAAAATTAAGAAAGAAAAACCCACAATGGTCACTTAAATAACCTGAAATTGACAAAAGTAATAATAAATACAAATCTACTGAAAATTGACTATTGAAAATTAGGCATTGCTTTTGAATTTCGGTCCAACAGAAACATTAAAAAAAAAACTGACCTGGCCAAAAATGATGGCCAGGTCAAACTTGTATATCACTCAGTCTGCCTATATAAATAGTGAAAGTAATCACTGTGCTCTTTGGTATCATGGTGTGAACCACACTGAACACTGACCACAGAAAGCTAAGGAGAGAGTTGTCTCAGGAGATTAGTTGAAAATTATAGACAAACTTGTTAAAGGTAAAGGTTATAAAACCATCTCTAAGCTGCTTGATGTTCATGTGACTACAGTTGCACATATTCAGTTCTGGGGCTGCTTTGCTGCATCTGACACAGGGTGTCTTGAATATGTGCAGAGTACAATGAAATCTCAAGACTATCAAGGCATTCTGGAGCGAAATGTGCTGCCCAGTGTCAGAAAGTTTGGTCTCAGTTGCAGGTCATGGGTCCTCTAACAGGATAATGACCCGAAACACAAAGCTATGAATAATGGCAAAGAATAAAGCACTGGACTATTCTGAAGCGGCCTTCTATGAGCCCTGATCTAAATCCTAATGAACATCTGTGAAAAGAGCTGTAATTTTCTATTTATTATTAGCTTTGTCAGTGTCAAATTATTTCAGCAACCATTGTGAGTTTTCTTTCTTTAATGAAAGGGTACCAACAATTTTATACTAACCACATACACAAGTCTTACAGAATTCTACAACAGAGTGCTAAACGCTAAATTTGGTTATGTCAAATCCAAAGGCCAGTTTATTTTGTTTTGTTTTTTGTTTATTGCAATTTGATGCATGATTAAAATCATTACCAGGCTACCTTGGGTTTTGGACAACCACAGCACCATATTTTAACAGCTTACTTCATTGCACACAAAACTAATATCAGCTGTCTAAATTTGTTTAGGTGTTTTTAGCAGTGGACAGAGGACAGCATGGGTACTCTGACAGGGCTGTGGCTACACAGCATGCTGCAATGCACTGTATATTCTGACACCTTATATGCTTAGCGAGCTCATTACATTTCAGTTTCATGGCTTCCTTGATTTAGGGTTAGCTTGTATATTCAATCAAATTTGGGAGTAATGTATACATTTTTTATGATTATGGTGAACTTGAAGTACATTTTGTTTGCTTGTATAAAACACACTGATTTGCAACTTACACAAACACATGCACGCACACACACACACACTTAAGCATTCTTCCAGAAGTTCTACCCCACCCCAACTTCTAAAGTTGGGATTTGAGAAGAAAGTAGTTCAATGTTCTGTAATGTATATGTTACAAATAAAGGCTTCTATTCTTACCCTTGGGAAGTTTCCCCCATTCTGTCTTCTGCCTGGGTCATGCTGGACACGATCCAACATCAGATAAAGAGAGAAGACAGCCACACAGAAGATGGCCCCACCGCACACAGTCACCTGCTTTTTCAGTTTCATCCTGTGCTGTTATGAAAACAGTATTGCAGCAAGCACAGATGGTATTTTAAAAAAAAAAAAAAAAAAAAAAAAAAATTGCCTATGTACAACTTGGATGAAAAAATGGAAATCCTTTAAAGTGCACGTTGCCCCAGAAGGTCAGGCTTTGTCAGCAAGACTTCGTGTCTATCCCTCTGCATAACCACAGAGCTCCAATCTCAAGAGCAGGGGTCAGGATATTGGTCAGCAACAATAGCCAAGCACGAAGTCAAATACAAATGAAGCACTGCCAAGCCTGTGGCTCTCGTCCTCAATCATTCAAACCCACAGGAACTGAGAAAGGGGAGAGAAAATGCAGCACATGGCCCAAACAGAGGCAGCCCAAACAGGGAGCCCTGTGTTGCTGCACAGTTTGTGTACACGTATGCTTGTGCAATCCTTTTGACTCACAGGGCTAGGATCAATCCTTCATTCTCTATAAAATGCCTATCTTTCAGTGGGCCAAGGAGGCAAAGTAATCACAGTGAATGGTGGTTTCAACAAAGCAGTGCAAAGAGGACAGCAGAGGAGAGTAAAAAAGACTTTATGTCACGTTCCCTCTTTCTTTAGCTTGACTTTTTTTTTAAACCCAGCTGAAGGGAAATGTTGACTATGATGAATAAAGTCATGCATCCAAGGCCACAGAATGAGGACGTAAATGCTGAAGGCAACCCTATACTAAAGAAGATGATAAGCAATGACTGAGTCTTTTCACACACAGTGGAAGAGCGTGAGGAAAGAGACAGACACAGTCTTATGCAAAAAAGAGATGTCAAAATCAATGAAAGCAGAATGGTCCGGATTTGGCAGCTCAATCAAACAGGTGTTCGTCTTTGCTTCCCTTAAAAATCTAATATGATCTTAATCTCCTTGGCTCAGACCGGGGTACTCACTTAGCCATCCCCAGGAGGGATTTGAAATTATTCCAGCATCAAATTGGCTTGGCTAAAAGCTAAACAGGCTTCTGTCTCGCATCAAAAATATCTCTCTGGCCTGCTATGTAAAACTGAAGAGTCAGTACAGGTCAAGTTCACACTCCAGCTTGGACATCAGGGACCCTCATAGCCAAGGAAGCACCTGTGAAAACAAAAGCTGCATGGGTCAATGGAGCTTCGTGCAGCTTTCCTGTCCAGTACATTATATAGTTATCTAAATAGGTTCAGGAACACAATTAGCCAATAAACTTTAATGTGGTTCAATCATGGGCAAAATTTGTATATCGTTTATGCAACATTTTTTTCTTTTAAACATCTTCTACTCCAACAGCACCGATCACCTCATTTGTTTCTCAAAAGGCTAAGCGGATTTTTGTTGTTGTTCTAGAAACGTGGAGTAAAGCCAACTAAAAGAAGTAGTAACACCAAGCTGACTTGTTTTTTGAAACTTAAAAAAAAAAAGAACTATAGCATAGACTATTCTGCACAACATCCATTACCTCAGCCACATTTTTACACACATATATTACATATTTTATGCTAAAATTGCACACAATTACAAATGTATTTTTTTTATTGTAACCTATTTGTGCTTCTACTTTAAGGACTCAGAAAAGTATTTCACTGCTTGACATGCTGTGCTTTGTTGTGTAAGTGACAAATGAACTTTGAAATTGATCTCATGCTTACTTTGGTCATATATATATATATATATATATATATATATATATATATATATATATATACATACACACACACACACATATATACATATATATTAAACACATATATATATACATATATATTACACACACACACACACACATATATATATATAAAGTTTTTCTTTCTATTTTCTACATACTCTTCATAGTTAAAAAAAAAAATCATTATTCACTACTCACCCATTGTCCAAACAGTATTGTGTATGCAATTAAATAATGAAATATTAATAAAGTCAGTTCAATGTTATGGTTATAAGTCAGTAATGAGTAATAAGACTATGTTTCATACTTAATAGAGCTATTAGAAATACGCAACATAGTGAATTTGTCATTTGTATTGTTACTTTTAAGCGTTAAACATGTAAATAAACGGCTACAGCTTCTGACTGGTCAGTTTGTTTATTTCCGAAATGTAACTAAGTGACGGTTGTGTTTTCTGCTTCACATAAGAGCACGAAGATTGAATTATTATTAAGTTTAAATCAATAAAAAATACATAGATCTTGATAGACAGCAGTATAAAGAGGTATAAATGAAGCATTAAGGTTAATTCAGAATGTTTGTCATCTATCCCTACCCTTGAGTCTAGTGAGTGTCAGGTAGATTGTCTCCAGGACACCGCCGCCTGCTGCTAGCTGGCTAATGACCACAGCTTCACTTCCTATTGCACTCTGCTCGAGCTCTACAGCACAGCTAACGTTACCTGGTGTTAGACATTAAGTGTCATTGCCGCCATAGCCACACGTTTCCCCACACCGATATAACACCAGATGACAGCAAAAACCGGAATCAATTGTTTAATAGTCTGTGTAATCCAAGTAAAATCAGCCCTCAACCGTAATCTCTTCGTCCGGTAGCGTTGAATACTGCGCATGCGCGACGCGTCATCGCAGAAATTGCGAAAGGCATTATGGGATGACGAGGCACTGTGGGATTGGATAGAATCAGCGGTTCGGTATCAAACTGATCAAATGTTATGACTGGACCTTCGTAGCTCGTTTATTGACCTTATACGTAGTACATACATATATACATATGAACTATCGAACAGTCTGCGAAACAACACAAAAAAGGAAGGAAAAGTAATTTGTTTATGAAAAACTGAACCAGGATCCGTTCCAGGGATTTTGCATATGCAATAGTAAAATGTGCTAGAGTAATAAAAACAAAGTACTGACTTACAAAATAAAGTCACGGTTACACGAGTCTACTTGGGAACATAAATCAATATATATATATGCGCACACACACGACACACACACACACACATATATATATATGTATATCCACATATATATATATATATATATATATATATATATATATATATATATATATATATATATATATATATATATATATATATATATATATGTATGTATATATATGTATATATATGGAGAATAGGTTCAGTTAATCCATAAAGGTTGCATCTCAGGAGTAATGTGAGGACACTGGAGCTGTGAGGCATCATTACTGCCCACTGAGCCAAAGTGCCACCTTACATTTGATAATTAATGTAAAATTGTGTCACTTAGCTGCTTTAAAAGGTTTTCTGTATCGTTGCCAGGAAATAGTATATATATATATATATATATATATATATATATATATATATATATATATATATATATATTATATACTATTTCCTATTAAATAGTATATTTACTATTCCTATATATTACTATATAATATTTAATATATATATTTATATAAATTATAAATATATATCGTTGCCAGGAAATAGTATATATATATATATATATATATATATATATATATATATATATATATATATATATATATATATATATATATATTATATACTATTTCCTATTAAATAGTATATTTACTATTCCTATATATTACTATATAATATATAATATATATATTTATATAATATATATTATATACTATTTCCTGGCAACGATACAGAAAAACTTTTAAAGCAGCTAAGTGACACAATTTTACATTAATTATCAAATGTAAGGTGGCACTTTGGCTCAGTGGGTAGTAATGATGCCTCACAGCTCCAGTGTCCTCACATTACTCCTGAGATGCAACCTTTATGGATTAACTGAACCTATTCTCCACATGTTCACTAAAGGGTATTTATGTTGAAATTGCACACAATTACAAATGTAATTCTATTTCTTTTTTATTCTAACCTATTTGTGTTATCACTACTTTAAGGATGTCGTGCATTGTTGTGTATGTGACACGACTCACCCATTGTCCAAACAGGATTGTGTATGCAATTCAATAATGAAATATTAATTAAGTCAGTTTAAGGTTATGGGTATAAGTCAGTGATGAGGAATAGGATGACGCATCCAAGATCTGTTCCAGTGATTTTGCATAAGGAATAGTAAAATGTGTATGTGTAAGAAAAACAAAGCACTGACTTACAAAAAAAACACCTCAGGGTTACACGAGTCAACTTGGGAACATAACTCTACAATTTATATGCTATTATACAGTATATTTTCACATTAAAGTTTTAGACATGTAATTGAAATCAAATGAATGTGAAAATATATTTTTTACTATTTCCTGGCAACAATACAGAAAACCTTTTAAATCAGCTAAGTGACACAATTTTACATTAATTATCAAATGTAAGGTGGCACTTTGGCTCAGTGGGTAGTAATGATGCTTCACAGCTCCAGTGTCCCCACATTACTCTTGAGATTCAACCTATTGCTTTCATGGATTAACTGAAAATATTCTCCACATGTTCATGAAGGGTTTTATGTTTTTTCAGCTCTTTTTTATGCTGAAATTGCACACAATTACAAATGTAATTATATTTCTTTTTTTATTCTAATCTATTTGTGTTTATAGCATATTCATCATAATTTTTAAAAAATCATTATGCAGTACTCACCCATTGTTGAAACAGGATTGTGTATGCAAAACACTATGAATAATGAAATATTAATAAAGTCAGTTCAACATTAAGGGTATAAGTCAGTGATGAGGAATAGGATGACGCATCCAGGATCCGTTCCAGTGATTTTGCATAAGGAATAGTAAAATGTGTTTGTGTAAGAAAAACAAAGCACTGACTTACAAAAAAAAACACTTCAGGCTTACACGAGTCTGCTTGGGAACATAACTCTACACATATAATAGGTATATTTTCTCACTATTTTAGACATGTAATTGAACTCAAATTAATATAAATGTTTTTTGTTTTTTTTTACTTTTCCTGGCAACCATACAGAAAACCTTTTAAACCAGCTACTGTAAGTGACACAATTTTACATTCATTATCTTCACAGCCCCAGTGTCTCCACATTACTTCTGAGATTTAGTCTATTGCCTTTATGGATTAACTGAACCTATGGTCCACATGTTCACAAATGAGGGGTTTTTCTTCAGCTCTTTTTGGTTTCTCCACCCTTCCAAAGCATGGTCCTAGTGAGACTAGCTTTGTTGAATTGTGCATAGATGTAAATATGTTTTCATGGTTCACTGCAATGAGATGGCATGGCATCCAGGCTGTATTCCTGCTTCAAGTCCATTTATCCCAGAATAGGTTTTCTTCCACAATGACCCTGACCATGATAAAGAGAGTACTAATAAAGAAATTGATAAAAGTTTAAATGCAACGGTTAACTTGAAGGAAGCAAATTTGACACTTTTGAAGCAAAATGATTTCTGTATAAAACAAAGTGAAACTGATTTACATCATCATCATCACTATAATGGTATCCAGTAATTTACACTTCAAACGATGTAGATTATTAAAGTTAGAAGCTTTTGATGTTCACATAAACAAAAGGTGTTTCAGCTCTGCTCCCATGCACACACCATCACAAAACTAATTGCTCATTCTTGGTGCTTTGACATTCACATTCACATTTATGAACTGTACCCTTATACTAGTTTAGTGCTCTTAGTGGTGGATTGGCTAAGCATATATTAATGATAAATTATGGAGAAACAATGTTTGTGCCTTAGATTAATTTTTGATTTAATCTCTCCTCTCTGCTGCTAAAGATACAGTCCATGTGAGCACCTCTTTAAATAGGCTGTATGAAGAGATATTCTAGAGCTTTTAAGGAGGCTCCCATTTTATCATTTTGGGGACATTACTTGCTTTTGTCCCTAAGTAGGAATTAATTAATAACATTAATTTATTTATTAATTAACATTAACTTACAGTCCCAATTCTGTGTTGCAAGTGGGTAAGAATGATACACTGCGAATATTGTTTTTATTGATTCAGCCAAGTAAGTAAGCACGATTTTTGTCTGGGCTTGTTACAGCTATGCTGACACAATCATTTAAATTTCTGTCTTTTAGCAGACACCCTTATCCAGAGTGACTTACACTTTATTTAAATTCAACTGAGGGTTAAGGGCCTTGCTTAGGGGCCCAGCAGTGGCAGCCTGGTGTACCTAGGATTCAAATTAATGACCTTCTGGTCAGTAGTCCAACACCTTAACCACATCCCACAATCATGCTACCTAGTGCATGTTTGAACATGAGAGATCTGGAGCTTAGAAATGGGACTCCAGTTCTCTGGAGACCTCAGAGACTTTTGTCTGTAAAGTAATACACTGCAGAAGTATTGATTTAAATATTGATTAGTAATGATTCCATATCAGAAAACTAAGCTTTTATGTTTCAATTACAAAGCACTCATACTGGGGCACATATATACTTCCTAATTTTCCTAAGTACATGTCTAAGTTGTTACTATGAAAACAATAACAGAACATTAATATAAACCTGCCATTTGCTTTGCACTATAGTCCAACTGTGCTGTTATAGAAATCCATACTGCGTCATTCTTTTATTATTCGTTTCTTAATATACACTTGTTGATATGTTTTATTAGTTGTGATACTGTGAGGACATCTGTTAAGCCTCACTTTATTAACTATATTATCTTGGTTTATAATTTGTAATAAGTATATGTTGGGCTGCAATTTAGAGAAGACTATGTATAAATCAGTCTTTAACCAGCATTCACTGAGCACATTCCTTAACAGGACACACTGCTTCTGCTGCAGCTGCACATCCCATAACAGTACAGATTCCCTACAAACAAACCGTGCAGTCCACCATTTATGGTAATATACTACAGGAAAAATGGGGCGTGTTTGAAGCATACGTCATTAACGTGCGTCCTAAAGCAATCCAGGAAGTAAACATTTCGCACCCATATTCCTATAATCCCGCCTTCTATATTTTCATAGGCTAATGTCATCCTATTTCTGTGCAGTGATTGGTTACAACCTAAGTGACTTGTTTCTTTTAGCCAACTGTGGCAGCCTTTGTACAAAAACGGGTAGGGTAAAAAGAAAGCTATACGGAATGCTCCAGAAGCCTGAAAACATTAAGAATAGTTGTGTTAAACTATGATAAGAGATACTGGTGATTATCAAACGGTTTAACTGGGCTTAACTTGGGAGACCACTGAATGTGTAAAGCAGTACGTGAACACAGAGAAAGGTAAAGTGAATGAATAGAATGTAAACAGTTCAACAAGGAACTGAACATGTACCGTTATTTACAGTAACAATGTGTTATATGACAGTGTTTCATAACATAGTGTGCAATGCAACAGAAGAGACTCTCAGAAAACTGTTATTAAAACGTTCTACTCTTGGTTGAGGTGTAGCATAAGAGACAGGTAGAAATCAAAGGTACAGAAAAAATTTTATCAAGCTTACTTTCTTTTCTAAAAATGTAGATGGACTGTTATACTTGTACACTGACCAATCCCCACCCCAGCATTATATAAATCTACTTCACCATGAATGTTCTATGCTGTTTTTACTGTTACAGATGACTCAAGACTCCTTGGCTTTAAAAGAAGAGGGAAACAACTTGTTTAAAAGTGGTGATGTCCAGGGCGCTCTGAGCTGCTACACCAAAGCTCTAAATCTGACTGAGACTGAGTCTGAGCGAGCTGTGCTGTACCGAAACCGATGTGCCTGCTACCTCAAACTGAATGACTACAACAAGGCTAAAGCTGATGCCAGCAAAGGTACACCAGTCTACATGCAGAAAGATACAGAGCCCCACTAGTGACATCTCTTTTTAATCAAACATTTTATCATTTGGTTAATTAGATAATTTATTTCTTCTGCCAAGTGTGAGTACTGCCTGTGTTTGAGTCCATGTGAGTTAATTAAAATTGTGGGATGTAGCCTAGAGGTTAAGGCATTGGACTACTGATCGGAAGGTCATGAGTTCAAATCCCAGGTCTACCAAGTTTCCACTGCTGGCCCCCTGAGCGAGGCCCTTAACCCCTCAAAAATTGCTTAGTTCTATAAATTGAAATAAAATGTAAGTCACTCTGGATAAGGCTGTCTGCTAAATGCTGTAAATGTAAATACATGAATTAGGGGTCTGTTTTTAAGAATTATGTCATGTTTCCCTACCAGTGACTTTGCAGCTATATGAATCTTTAGTTATCTGCATAATTAATTCCAAGAGGAAAATGAACATGAATTCAGTTCACTCAGCTTATCTTCTTTGTAGACCCTGATACAACATGCAGTCTTCTTCTTGTGGACACAACACAATGATCATGCCTTAATAATCTGTAGCCACATGCACATATTTTATTCTCTGGGATTGTTTTTCATTTTTTCATGATTATTTGTTAATGGGGAGGTGACTTAGTCATTTTAAGATCAATTCAATTTAAGATCAATTCAATTCAATATGGTTTCTGTAACTGCCTTAGTTCACAAAGTTGCTGTTATGCTCAGCCAAGTATAATATCATAATGATGAATTCCAACTAGAAACTAAAATGTACAGCAAAAGTTGCTTGTCTTAGTTCTGAAAGCTGTAAGCCTGAACTAGTAGTGTGTTTTTGAACAGCACTAGAAACCGACCCAGGTGACATCAAGGCTCGGTTTCGGCGTGCACAGGCTTTGCATAAGCTCGGACAGCTGGACCAGGCCTTCCTTGATTCACAGAAATGCTCACAGCTGGAACCCAAAAATAAAGCATTTCATGATTTGCTCCGGCAACTCAGTGCTGAGATCCAACAGAAGGTAAGATCACATAGTCATACAAGACATACCAGTCTTATTGTTAATTGTGATATTTATACAGGATTGTTCTCTTTTGCATGTATACAAAGAGTTGCCAGTTTATTGGATAAACTGTCTTTCTGTCCTTATCCCACACTGCTTTTTTTCTCTGGGCGCATCTGTGTTTGCGTCTGCGTGTACATGTGCGGATCTGCGAGTGCAGTTAGGAATTACATACCTGTGTTTGGGAGAGTAATAGTTATAGTAATACTTCTTTCTGTTCGGGGTCACCACAGCAGATCATGTGGTCTGCATATTTAATTAGGTGCAGATTTTACGTTGGATGCCCTTCCTGACTCAACCCTCCCATTTTATCTGGGCTTGGGACCAGTACTGAGAGTTAGCTTTTAGTGGTTGGGTTCCTGTGTTTAGTGGTGTGGTGTCCTGCCACTCGACCACCATGAGGCAAGATCTGGAAGACTATAGTCTAAAATCAGTCATATGTTACTGGCTTTCCTCACTGTTTAAGGCTTGGTCACATAGTGGCAAGATTGTTTGTATGTGTTTTCATTCTTCTAGGCCATGCAGCTCTCTTCCACCGACTCTCGTGTTCAGCAGATGTTCAAACTCCTAATGGACAATTCTACACAGGCCTCAGACAGAGAGAAGGTTCTTATATTATAATAGCTATTTTTTTATTTGTTGCTTATAAGTCATTTATCATCCAGATCAATATTACTATGCCTTCCCTGGTGCAAAATTCTTTGTTTTGCCCAGGCTGCTCAGAATCTGGTGGTGATTGCACGTGAGGATGCCGGAGCAGAACAAATATTCAGAAATGATGGTGTGAAGCTCCTCCAGAAACTGCTGGAATCTCAGCAAGAGGACATGGTCCTCTCGGCACTCAGAACTCTGGTTGGGCTGTGCACAGGGCATCAGTCCAGGGTGAGGTGATCGATGAAATTAAGCTTGCAACTTTACATTACTTCATTCAAATCTATTCATATCCCAGATGAATTGCAGATAGATACAAAATTTGCTTATACAAATACCTGCTTGCCTACAGACAATGGCCATTGTGAATGAATTGGGAATGGACAGGCTGTGTGGCATCATGGGTTCTTCAGTTTCGACAGTGTCTCTGTCGGCCTGTCACTTGCTTCAGGTCATGTTTGAGGCTCTTACCCAGGGCATGAATAAAGAAGTCAGAGGGAAGGATGAGGCTATACTGCCAGGTGAGGGAGAGTCCTGAACTGAGCAAAACATATGCATAATAATTAAAACATTCCTTATATAGCCAGCTTTTTAAAATTATTCCATCCTGTCTGTTGTGTATACAGTATGTCACGTTTATTAACAAGAAACAATTTAATCATTCCATAAACCTTGAAAATTTGTGACTGTGTAACAGTTTTAGAGATAGATAAAAGCAAAATGCTAGAGGGTTCCTTTTAAACTTGCTTTAATATGTATTTTATATATATTATCGTGCATATTTGCTTTTGCCAGATCTGTCTGTTTATATTCTAAATTAATCTTGTAGCTCATGACACTGATATAGTGACAAGCAAAACAAAGATTTTCACTTAGGTAATATATGCAGTAATTATTGTCCTACATTTTAAATCATAGCAAAAATGTCTAATTTTTTATTTATTTATTCATTTTTTTGTATTTTCACAAACATTGTGGACATACAAACATAATGCATTTTCCCTTTATTTTTCTTTCTTAAACTCCTATTCAGTCTGTAGTATCTACAACATACAGTATATGAGTGAGTGTCTATATAGAAATGTTTATCTGCTTCTGTGAGATAGAGCCATCCCGTGAGCTACGATCCATGCTGCGGCATCTTATTGACATGCTACCTGCATTGAGTGTGTCTGGACCTGGACGTGACAGTGCTATCAACCTTCTGGTGAAACAAGTGCCACGGAAGTCTCAGAAAAGCCCAGACAACTCCCTCAGCCTGTTGGTTATTGATCAAGGTGAGATGGCGCACATGATCTGGCTTACATTTAGCTGGCCTGTGGCAGAGGATTGCATGTGCGGATTAGTGCAATTATCTTTTAGAATCACTAAACAATTTCCAGGATATTGTCCCAAGCATGATAGTAGAGATTCTTGTACATTACCAGTTGTATACCCCACAGGCCTGAAAAAGATTCTGGAAGTGGCAGGGACCGTTCCTGAGATAACAAAGGGGCCACCTATCACTGAAAACACTCATATGAACTGCTCAGTACTGCTTAATAAGTTATATGATGATCTGAAGAGTGACAGCGAGAGAGAGAACTTCAACAAATTGTGTGAGGACTATATCCAGTGAGTATATCCAGTGAAGCTATTTTTTAAAATAGAATAATATATAATTTTTGCATTTAAGGATAAAAAGGTAACCTATAGCATGGTCTTTTCTGTGCAGATACCATTTTGGGAGCCAAGGATTAGAAAGCAAACTGCGTGCAATACAAATGGTGTCAGTGTTGCTCCAGGGCCCCTGCGATGTGGGCAACCGTACCTTGGAGATGTCAGGCATGATGGATGCTGTCATTTCTTTGTGTGCTTCTGAGAATGTCACCCATCAACAGGTAGCAGTAGAGGCACTCATTCATGCTGCTGGCAAGGCAAAGAGAGCATCCTTCATTACAGCAAATGGAGTGGCACTGCTGAAGGACCTTTACAAAAAAAGTGAAAATGAACAGATACGGGTTCGAGCACTTGTGGTGAGTATTCACCAGAATGCGATAATACTTCCATTTTGCACAGAAATTGCTTTGGCTTACAATCTAGTCAAGAAAATCTGGTCAAACTGCTACCACAAGATTGTGATCCAAGATTACCAATACATGAGATTGTGATCTAGTGATTCCATTGGCCATGACAGACAGAATTCCAGCTGGTAGCTTGTTCCCTATATAGTTTTTGCATAATTAGAAGCAGTGCTGTGGGTCAGTGTTTTGCTCAAGGGTGAAATTGGCAGTTTTCATTCAAATGCTTGTAAAGGGAAGTATATGTAAAGAACTAATGTACATGAAGTGGTTCATGGGGTACATAATTATAATTTGACACCAAGTGCACTGGATCATTGGCATTTTAAACATGGAAACTATATGGTGTTTTACAGGGATTGTGTAAACTTGGCTCAGCCGGAGGCACAGATTTCAGCATGAAGCAGTTTGCGGAGGGGTCAACTCTCAAACTTGCCAAACAATGCAGGAAGTATGTTTCTCATTTCCAGAAATAACACAGCTGATAAGAACATACATAGAAATGTTTGACTAATCTTTTGCAATATTTTGTAATATTGAAGGATGTTCCATGGAATCACAGTGACCAAGCATGAGTGCAAAATCATCAATATAGGAGTTGTTTAGGAGTGAATCTGTAACCTTTTTCCGTTTCTATGCCATGGGAGAGGTGGAAGGAGTTTTGACCTGATTTGACTCCCATTACTTATGTTTGCAATCATTCCATAAATTATTTGTTTGGATATGAGGAATGTAAAACACATTACAGACCATGAATAAGCACAATATTTTATCATTGGTGTAATACTAATTAAATTAAGTATAAAGACAGAAGTGCTTACAATAGGTAACTAGCTCCATACTCCTCTGTAATCTGGGTTATTTTTGCAGGTGGCTATGCAATGATTCACTTCCTCAGACCTCTCGGCGCTGGGCTGTTGAAGGCCTGGCATACCTCACCTTTGATGCTGATGTGAAAGAGGATTTGGTGGAAGACAAAAATGCTCTTCAGGCCATGTTCCAGCTGGCAAAGGTAAATGCAAAACAACAGACAAATTTAATTCAAACAGCGACATGGTTTGTTTTGTTTGAGGGATGGCCATGACACGTGTCCAAAGGGTTTCGTGTCACATTCTAGCTGGCAGTAATGCTTTGTGGATGTTTTCATGTAAAATCAATTAATGAAAAGTGATTATATACAGGATGTGGCTAAAGAGGGTGTTTTTACTATGTATTATACACAGCATATAAATCACCATATAAGAAACTTATGGTGAGGGTGGAGGTGTATCTAATAAACTCAGTGTAATAAATATAAACTCTGAGTTGCCATTTATCTGATGCACATACCCTGTGGGTATATCATTTCTAAGTACAGGCCATTTGTTTTGCACATTTTGCCAGACTCCTATTTTTCAGTGAAATGGGAATGTTAAAAATAGATATTGGAAGTGTAGAGCAAAGGATTTTATATATCATATATTATACGTTCCCAACTCATTTTCTCATACACACATTCATTCTCTCTCGCTCACTGTAGTCGGAAGATAAAACTGTATTGTTTGCCATTGGATCTACATTAGTAAACTGTACCAATAGTTATGACATCGAGAAGCCGGATCCTCAGTTGGTAGAACTGGCCAAATATGCCAAACAGCACGTACCCGAGGAGCATCCAAAGGTAACAGAATAGCTTCATATAATCTACATCTGTGATTCTGATTATTTAGGAATACACATGAGAATTTGATAAGACCTTAATAAGAACTGATGGCTATTTTGTTCTTCAGGATGCTCAGTCTTTTGTGGAAAAGCGTTTGGTCAAACTTTTGGAGGCTGGGGTGGTTTCAGCATTAGTATGTATGGTTAAACAAGAAAGTCCTGCTCTCACTGATACATGTAGAGAATTTATTGCCAGGTATGTACTATTATATTGAATATTTTCTTACCATTATGATTTAAACATAGACAGTATGTACCAGTTGTAGCTCAAATGCACTGTGACCCCCGTTCATTTCTTTCTCACTTTCTTGAACGTATCCTGTCTTTTCTCTTCCTTGTCAGGGTGTTCCTGGCTTTAGTGGAACGCCAAGAAGACCGGGGAATGGTGGTGGCACAGGGTGGAGGAAAAGTAAGATCTCCCAAAAGAAAGTAGTGATGTTTTAAAACCATTACACAATACCATTCATATTATTTATTCACATATTGATCTAAACATCTTAATCATCATTAACAGGCATTGTTACCTCTGGCATCAGAAAACACAGATGTAGGTAAAGTCAAAGCAGCGCAAGCATTGGCCAAAATCACCATCACCTCAAATCCTGAGATTGCCTTTCCTGGGGAGAGGGTAAGACAATTAGCCTTGCCTAAAGACCCTCGTCTTGTTATCATTCTTTCCTTGTCTGTGTTTCTTCTGAATTCTTATTAAAAATGAGCTAATTCATTTTCATTATTATTTATAAATATTATAGAATTTGCAAAATCATTGTACTAAATATGTTATTTAGCCAATAAATTTTTCCCCAACTGAAGTAGATTTGCACAAAAAGTAAAACAATTCCAACCAATACTAATGAAATTAATTGACTGATAAACAACTGTTTTACAATCACTACTTTTGGCTACTTTTAACCCAACACATGGCCAGTAATGAATTAGAAGATCGGAACTTGGCCAGTACGGTTTTTCAGATGCATTTTTGCAATAGTTTAATATGTTTATGCATTATTTAGTTTATTCATTTGGATAGAAAACTTACTAGAACTTTTTGACATGTTAGTGCTGGCTGTTTGTGTGTTCAGGTTTATGAGGTGGTGCGTCCACTTGTGAATCTCTTGGCCCTGGATTGCTCTCTCCTGCAGAATTTTGAGGCCCTGATGGCCCTCACTAACCTTGCTGGCATTAGTGACAGACTCCGGTTAGTTCAATCACTATATGAACGCACTGACTTGTAAAGTTGTAATTTTATAGTCCTGTCTTAAAATATGTCTTTTTAAATGATGTTGAAAGAGAGATTTAACATGATTTACAGACAGAAGATTATTAAGGAAAAAGCTGTGCCTAAAGTGGAGGGCTACATGTTTGAGGAGCATGACCTGGTGCGAGCAGCAGCCACTGAGTGCATGTGTAACTTGATCTTAAGCCCTGAGGTACATTTCAGCTTTACAATAGAACCTGGTGTTCAAAAAAAATCTGGTGTTCAAATGTCAAGCACTGTCTGTTTTTTTTTTTTTTTTGTGCATTAGTTTCCTCCTTTTATATGGAAATGTGTGGTTTTATGTTTCTCGTTCCTCAGGTGCAGAAACTTTATCTGGTTACAGACAGCGACCGATTGAAACTCTTAGTTTTGTACAGTGGTGAGGATGATGAGAGACTGAGGAAGGCTGCAGCTGGAACCCTAGCAGTGCTCACTGGGGAAATGCCAGAAGTCTGTGCACGGATCCCCAGCACTGTAAGTTTTGCAGTTGAAATATCCTGAACAGGCCAACTGGGACAAAAAACTCAGAAAAAAATAGGATTTGTTTTTAAAGTCCCTTTATTCTGTTTACATAGATTTCATAGATAGGGTTACACTCTAACTTTGTAAACCTATTGTGTTCAGTATAAGCTTTATGGGAACTAGCTACAGGTTATAGATAACAACCTTTTAAATTGAAACATGATGAAATGTAAAAGCAGTAAAAGTGTAGACGTTATGCTGCTGTGCCATTTTATTAGTTTATTTGGTGTTAAGTGACAATATGATTAATAATCAATTCATTAATTATATCTAACTGTACTTTTATTTTTACTTTCTATGACATTAATTCTAGTCATGTCTGTTCTTTAATTTAGACCAGTCACTGGTTGGAGATCCTGCAAGCTTTGCTGCTGAGTGACAGCCAGGATCTATGTCACCGTGGTGTAGTCATCACAATGAACCTGATGCAGGCAGAGAGGAGTCTAGCTGAAAACCTAATGGAGAGTGAGGTGCTGGAGATCCTCTCTGTCCTGGCTAAAGCAACCGAATCTAACAAAGCTCCTGTCAGTAGAGCAGCCCAGCACTGTCTCGACTTAGCTCTGGAGTACGGCCTTATCAGGAGCAACGACGGCAAAACCAGTGGAAAATCTGAGCCATGATCAGATGGGTTATCCTTACACAAGCAACTCACTACAAGTCTTAATTCTAATGCATACCTTATTTTCATATGTAATATGTGATTATACAGAGTATTTGTTATCCGGAAATGAGAATGGACAGCAGGGAAGAGATGTGTTCTATTTTTGTTCTTGTTTCACCAGACATAATTATTTAATAGCACATTTATTCTTGTTGTTTTTTTTTTTGTTTGTTTGTTTGTTTGTTTTTGTTTTTGTTTTTTGCTAGTAGCTGGTTAGACCTAGCCGGATCTTTTTAAGTAGAGTCTTCACAATGAAAGGAAGTAGAAATGTAGAGACCAAATTTGTATTTTAGTACCATTTACTTGCACTGATTTTTTATTTTTGTTTGTTTTTGTTGTTTTCCTTCATAGTTTTACTTTCTTTTTTCAGCTTTTATATAATACAGATGGACCACGGCATAGCTAAAATAAAAAAAAACGTGTAATAAGCGTGTGAATATTGATTCATTCATTTTGGGGAAAAAAACGTATGAGAGCAGACGTCCTGTTATATGTCTTTATCTTTATAACTTCAGTCAGTGGTGTAGTCTACGTGATACGCAGATATACGCCGTGGTATACCCACTAAGAAAGGCCAAGGACTTCCGTATACCCACTTAAAAAGCGTGAAGATACGTAACAATATCGTTTTGTGACAACTTTCATTCATAAATTCACTCCGTCTGTGTTGCGATTGCGAATCACTAACGTTTTTGGACCATTGGGGCTTCCGTGGCCTGTGACCTGATCTGGCGTCACCTACCGAGGAGGAAAATCAGTTGCTTGGCGGTCTTTTGTGGCGCAAATTTTAAATTAACTAACTAATGTAAAATAAGATATGAAACGAAAGCAGACTCAAACTACACTCTGAGTTTTCGGAAGCCTGCACTTAAAGCTACAGCAGCTTCGGGTGACATTTCCCCCACAGCCCGAGTACAAATGTATTTGGAAAGCTTTGTAAACTACCAGTTCATTCAGTTCATAATATTCTGCAGTGAAAAAGTGTTGGTGATAAAACTGAACAAATGTTTATTGAATATTGACAGCTGATAAAACCTGTGCTCCAGGTATCATATTCTAAATGTAGCTCTTAAAGGTACAGTTCACCCAAATATGAAAATTGTTATTTTTCAAAATATCATATTTTGTGTTAAACAAAAGAAAGAAACTCATACAGTTTTCGAACAAATTGAGGTTGAGGAAATAACACAATTTTCATTTTTGGGTTAACTATACCTTTAAGAGCTACATTTAGCCTTAAATGTTATATGAATATGGGACCTGGAGCACAGGTTTTATCAGCTGACTGTCTTTTGTTGCTTATAATAAATTGGAATGTTGATAACACATAAGCAGTATTTAAAAATGCTCTCAATTACATGTAGATGCATATTTTATGCGTTAGTGAGTGTGGTGGTGCCTATGGGGTGTAGCTCTAGGATGGGTGCGTATGAGGCTGGGGGGGGGGGATCACAGTATACTCACTACGAAAACTAGACTACACCACCGACTTCTGTAAGACCACGTGGCAAACCACACCGTACGGTCCAATAGGATACGTGGTTTGAATGACGTAAGGAAAGGAAAGCTTGTTGCCAGCTCTTTGGTTTTCACACAACACTCTTAAATGTGTTTTTTTTTTTTTTTTTTCAAAACTGAGTGTCAACTAATGGATGTTACACGTTGCTTGCTTTCAGTGATTTCTGAAATTTCTGACTCTCAAAAGAATTTTCATTAAATTCATGCGTGTTATTGAAATAAATATTTTAAACCAGGTTTAATCCGTATTTAAATTATATGATTATTATAGGATGATGGAGAGTCTAATACATTCATTTGCAAACTCAGTGTCTCTTCAACTAGGATTTAAACTTTCTTCCTGGACTACAGAGTTTTTTAGGCATTACGGGGGTTAAGGGGGTTTTAATCATCAGACCTGGCAACCCCGAAGAATATCGGAAATGAGTGAAATATTAGGAAAGGCTATGAAACCGTGAGTAACGGGACGCAGTGGTCAGCTTTGGATGAAAAGGAGGTGTTACGCGCGTCGTAAACACGCACCTGACACGTCTTTTAATGTTGTATTAGTGTTCCTTTGTTTCACTTACAGTCACAATTTAAACATCAAAGGACTTCCGGTTCCCCGGTAGTTTGTAAAGCCATGGATGGACCGGGGCACGTTTTCTCTTACACTAACAAGGACTTTGTGTACAACGTGTGCCGGATTAATGGAAGGACCGATGTCAGGTCCAGGTTTGATGTAGCCCTGAAATGCGGCTGGGCAGAAAAGATGAAACTCGGGCTCTTCAGATATCATTTAGGGGATTTGGAGACGCGTGTGTTACCCGGCGAATGTGGATATATCTCTCAGCTCAACATTCAGAGAGGCATCGAAAGGAGGAAACCTCAAGAAATCCTGAGTATCCAGCAGCAGTTTGACCACAAACTCTTTAACTTCAATAAGATCAATTCAGCAGAAATCTTGTTTGAGATGCACAAAGCGGAGCAGATTTATACACATGCTGGGCAGGGAACCTGTGCCACGTGTGTTGTGATCATAAACGTGAGTCCGTTAGAGTTCGGACACTGTTTGCTGGTTCCTGAGCCTTCCCGGTGTCATCCTCAGATCTTAACGCCTCTAGCTCTCCAAATCGGGGTTGAGTCCTTGTTCCTTAGCGCAGATCCCGGATTCCGAGTCGGGTTTAACAGTCTGGGTGCGTTTGCTTCTGTTAATCACCTACACCTTCATGCGTATTACTTAAACCACCCTTTAAGAATCGAGTCTGCACGCACAGAGGTTATCTTTCCCAAAAAGAGATTGTACCGGCTTGTGGATTTTCCAAAAGCCTTCATGTTTTATACGGACGGCCAAGATGAAGCGCAAGCGGTCGCCGTCACCGTCTGCAGGCTCACAGACTTTCTCGTAGAGAGAAATATCGCCCATAATGTCTTCATGACTCGAGCCTGCGATCCAGACAGTGAAACCCAGTCGTCACTTCGCCACGGAGTGCGCATCTTCATCTGGCCCCGAGTGACGTGTTTTGGAGCCAAAGAAGAATCCGCATTTAACGTGGCTCTGTGTGAACTGGCCGGTCATCTTCCGTTTAAAAACAGAGAGGACTATGAGCGCCTGGATGAGGATGGGGTCAAAGCAATTGTTCAGAGGTACCTCCTCAGTGACGAAGAGTTTGCTGACTTAGAAAAAGAAATTGTTGCAAATTTATAAACAGAATTTGCTCTACTACTGAATGTCTTAAACAGATGGAATCAGGTATTTCTCTTGCTTGACTGGTATCAACACCTACACTGGCGCTTTGCAGATAAAATCTGACACTAATGATCTAGGTTATTAGTTATATTCAACACAAAAACTGGCACAACACAGTGCTCTCCCCCTGGGCCAGCTTGGTGGCTCTGGGATTTGAACTCATGACCTTCAAATCAGTAGTCCAACATCTTAACCACTGAGCTATCACTGCCCATGTCTGGATTTGTTCTGTTATATCAGAATCAGAATCAGGTTTATTGGCCAAATGTGTTGAAACACACAAGGAATTTGGTTCCAGGTCTTTGTGACTCTGAAAGGTACAGACATGTAAGTGATTTGACGATGTACACGTCTAGTAGTGATTTATTACAAAACAATACCACATTTTGCTAATTCCCACTCACTAGCTACCTCTATCAACTTCTGATACATTTTAAAGATACAATGCTCATATAGGACACAGGGGAGCTTAGATGGAATTGTTTACTGACACCCTTGACTATATAGTGCCGTTGCAATTGAGTGCAGAGAGAATTGTGCTCTCCTTCTCACTCAGAGAGCACTGTGTTGTGGCAGTTTTTGTGTTGAATATAACTAATAACCTAGATCATCAGTGTCAGATTTTATCTGCAAAGCACCAGTGTAGGTGTTGATTCCAGTCAAGCAAGAGAAATACCTGATTCTATCTGTTTAATATGATAATAATAGCTTTTAGTTGCCAGATACTGTATAGTTTCTGCTTGGCCGGAAATAATGCATACACACCAAGCCATTACCAGATTTCCAGGAATGAATGCCAGGCCTAGAGAAATTAACTGTATACTGACAACAGCTAATAATTGTTAATCTCATTACCGCTTGTCCAAACATTTACAATAGAGAAGCAAAGAGTAGGAGTGGATCAGATTTTTAAAAGAAATCTCAAATCCATTCTGACACCAGTCCAGCATTTCAAACTATTAACGATACCCAGTATTAGATTGCAACATTTCACATGAAAGCTAACGAGCAAAATGTCTTACCACAACACTTAAATCACATAAAGTGGCCTCATGATACAATGTCTATGATAACACTATCCATCTCTCCAACATCTACTCAAAATAGAATGAATGTAACTGTTTTTTTGCCTCTAAGGATATGCTAAATGCCTTTCTGTTTGTCATGAGAAAAAAACCTACTGCATGACATTGCACTATATTTATGATAAATATTGTACCATTGTTTTTGTTCTGTTCTTCATTTTTTGTCTGTCCTCATACTATGAGTAATTATAGGATAATATTTATTGATTAACTGGTTAAATAAATGACCAATAGTACTGTTGCATTTTCTCTTCTGTTTATATAACTTTGTAATACTTGTGGTATGGAGGGTTATGTTTAATTCATTTGTGTGCTTCTGCCAGTCAGTTGGGGGTAAACTTAATGTACTGAATGCACAACATTATTTGAGATAAGTACAAGTAAACAAAATGTTTTACAGTCAAAAGTGTGTGTGTCTGGTTTATTGGGACATTAATATTTATTCTTTTCTAGTGTGTTACAAAAAATTATTTTTGTTACTACTGTTACTATTAAGGGTAAACAACCCATTTTCTTGTGACCACAAACAGAATTGTGTCTGATAAAGCAATAGACCTGGTATTACCTGAAGCTCATTTTCACAATTTTCTAATAAGACCAATCCTGATTCTTTGTTACTTGTGACTTCCTAATAATGTTATACCTTGTCGAGCTACAGTAAGTTCACAATCCAGATTCATGTAATCATTACTCCAAGCCATGGTCATCCTTTATTGCTATCAGGTGTGAATACAGCCTTGTACAGGGAAGAAAGTAACTTTTATTGGTTTACTGGAATCCTTTGTACTTTCCTTAATAATTCTTTGTTGTGGGGATTTTCTCCACTGCATTTGAATCATTCATTCTTTCATTCATTTTCTACCACTTATCTGAACTACCTCGGGTCACAGGGAGCCTGTGCCTATCTCAGGCGTCATAGGGCATCAAGGCAGGATACACCCTGGACAGATTGCCAACCCATCGCAGGGCACACACACACATTCTCATTCACTCACGCAATCACACACTACGGACAATTTTCCAGAGATGCCAATCAATTTACCATGCATGTCTTTGGACTGGGGGTGGAAACCAGAGTACCCGGAGGAAACCCCGAGGCATGGGGGAGAACATGCAAACTCCACATACACAAGGCGGAGGCGGGAATCGAATCCCTAACCCTGGAGGTGTGAGGCAAACGTGCTAACCACTAAGCCACCGTGCCCCCGCATTTGAATCATTATTGCACATTTGTGCAATATTCAGGGAGATCTGCTGAGTGTATGACACATTTCAACTGTGGTACAGGAAATGTTGGACACAATGTAGATGGATTGAGATTTTTCATTATGAAGTGTAATGATGTGAAGTTATGGTAAATTAGTTACAAGGCATGTTATACCTATATTCATCCACAGCAGGGAGCTGTTGGTCAGTTCTTTGGCTTTTTGTTAATCCTACAGTAGATAGAGTTTAAGCAAGTCTTTTATTGTCATTTCAACCATATACAACTGAAGCAGTACACAGTGAAATGAAACGTTGTTTCTCCAGGACCATGGGGCTACATAGAGACAACACAGAGCTGAGGACTTAGCCACATAAAAAGTGCAATGTAAGCAACATAATGCAACAGTGTGAGAAAAAACAGACAATGAAAAACACTACAAGACAAATACACAAAATAGTGCTGATCAGTGTGCATACTGTATATTATAAAGTAAATTGTGCAACTAGAGCAACTGTAAACATATACAAACTTAAGTAGTAATAGGTTTTGAAATGTGGTGTGCAAAACAGCAATTGATTGTGATTTGCAAAGTCCAGTATAATTCACACAGTGTGTGTGTGTGTGTGTGTGTGTGTGTGTGTGTGTGTGTGTGTGTGTGTGTCTTGGTATAGTTCATTTCTGTTTGTTGAGGAGTCTGATGGCTTGAGGGAATGCTGCAAACATGATCTAATGGTTGGCAGCAAAAATGCAGAAGGATGATACAGTATAATTTTTACAGTGCTTTAGAAGCAAAAGAAAAATGGGGGGGGGGGGGGGTGTCAGACCAGTCCAATTGTAGTCAGACCATTATTTTTAAGTAGTCTAATGGTTTGGGGGAAGAAATTATTATACAGACTGACTGTGAAAGCCCCAGTGTGTCAGCCCTTACTGAAAGCCCTTACTGCCTTTTGCAAGGCAGTAAGAGGGTGAAGGGTTTTTGTGAGCAGAGGGCATACACAATACCAATCCTCAGTGGCTTAGCCGATGTAAAATGTGGTGTAAATGTCTGTAATGAAAAAAAGAGACCCTGATGATTTGCTCTAAATTCATTCAACTCTCATTTATTAAATTCTAAAATATTAAGCTAATAGAAACCCAATGTTCAGAAACTAACACTTGATGGAGTTCTAAAGAATGATTAGCCTAAAATGTCTATAGTAACAAAAATAACTTTTTTTTTCTATAGTTTGTATAAATAGGTATACTTATTTAGTGGACACGTTTTAACATACATGTAATCAAATCTCTTGTATATACATAAAATCTGATAAGCATGGTGCTAAATAATGTTTTGAATTATACAGTATACAGTGGTGTGAAAAAGTGTTTGCCCCTTTCTGTTTTTTTATTTTTTTGTCACACTTTAATGTTTCAGATCATCAAACAAATTTAAGTATTAGTCAAAGATAACAAGTAAACACAACATGCAGTTTTTTAATGAATTTTTTTTATTATTAAGGGATAACAAAATCCAAACCTATATGGCCCTGTGTGGAAAAAGTGTTTGCTCTTTAAACCTAATAACTGGTTGGGCCACCTTTAGCAGCAAGAAGTGCAATTAAGCGTTTGTGATAACTTGCAATGAGTGTTACAGCACTGTGGAGGAATTTTGATCCACTCATCTCTGCAGAATTGTTGTAATTCAGCCACACTGGAGGGGTTTCGAGCATGAACCGCCTTTTTAAGGTAATGCCACAGCATCTCAGTAGGATTCAGGTCAGGACTTTGACTAGGCCACTTCAAAGTCTTCATTTTGTTTTTTTTCAGAGGTGGACTTGCTGGTGTGTTTTGGATAATTGTCGTGGGCACTTGAGGTAACGAACAGATGGCCACACCTTGTCCTTTAGGATTTTTTAGTAGGCAGCAGAATTCATGGTTCCATTTATCACAGCAAGTCTTCCAGGTCCTGAAGCAGAAAAACAGCCCCAGATCATAACACTTCCAGCACCATATTTTACTGTTGGTATGATACATGGTATGTATTGGTATGATGTTCTTTTTCTGGCCACTCCTTTGAAGGTTCGCCACTGTTCCATGTTTTTGCCATTTGTGGATAATGACACTGTGGTTCGCTGGAGTCCCAAAGCTTTAGAAATGGCTTTATAACCTTTTCCAGGCTTATAGATTTCAATTACTTTCTTTCTCATTTGTTCCTGAATTTATTTGGATCTCGGCATGACGTGTAGCTTTTGGGGATCTTTTAGTCTTCACTTTGTCAGTCAGGTCCTATTTAAGTAATTTCTTGATTGTGAATAGGTGTGGCGGGATTTGGATCATGTGGGTTTGGATTTTGTTTTCCCCAATAATAAAAACCTTCAATAAAAAACTGCATGTTGTGTTTACTTGTGTTATCTTTGAATAATATTTAAATTTGTTTGATGATCTGAAACATTATAGTGTGACAAACATGCAAAAAAAATACACAATCAGGAAGGGGCCAACATTTTTTCACACCACTGTAAATAATCAGATTAAAATGTCAATTATCTTTGTTCTTTAACCAAGATATCTATTTGTATATTTGCAGAACTCATTCTGTCTGGCACTCTTTTCATCTTTTAACCAGCTTACATATAAAAAAGGTAACTTATTTTTGTGCACCAGTATGAGAGATGTTATCGCACTTGTCAAAAATAAACTGAAACCAATAGTTATACACACCTCTCTTCAATTAAAACTGACTAAATATTGCATGGGCAGTACCGCCAAACAGCAGTTAGCATTGCTGCCTCACGGCTACAGTGTGTCTGGTTTGCTCCTGAGCTCAAGTTACTGTTTATATGAAGTGGTAAAGATGAATGAATAAATATTGCATAGGTAAAAGAACCGGTGGCTTGAGTGATGTTTTATGCCTGGTACCAGTATATTGACTACTACTGACAAAAGAAAATGACATACATTTCATTGTCTAACGTAGTATGAGAAGGCATTAAGTCATTATTAAGAAGAAGAAGAAGAAGAAGAAGAAGAAGAAGAAGAAGAAGAAGAAGAAGAAGAAGAAGAAGAAATGCATTACCATTTGAGTCTATTATGCTGGTGACCATTGGCATTTATTCATTTAATAGAATCCA
Source organism: Tachysurus fulvidraco (assembly GCF_022655615.1). Taxonomy (NCBI): domain Eukaryota; kingdom Metazoa; phylum Chordata; class Actinopteri; order Siluriformes; family Bagridae; genus Tachysurus; species Tachysurus fulvidraco. Next base: position 11,924,645 of record NC_062527.1, read on the forward strand.
TGAATCTGGTGTCTATCCTGGTGAGATAACAACCGAGACAGGATTATATCCAGAATGTATTTGAGGGGTGGGAGGAAATCATGCAAGCATACTAAAACATACATATTTGTGTAAATAAATTTGTGTATACATTTTTACGTCATGATACCAATTACAGCTGACTATTTTGCCAAATCTCTTGTTAATCTCTTGAAGCCATGTTAATTTTATTTTCTTGTTCATATTTAATCTTGATGTCACTTACAAAGAAATTCCTCAACATTTCTGTGAATTCCTACGGTTTTATTTCTGACTTTTTTTTTCAATCTGAAAATCAGTATGCAGGTGTCTGTGGATCATGTCTTCCATAACTAACAGCTAAACATAACAAGTCAGCATTGCTGACCTATACAGAGCTATACAAGCATCACTAATGCAATGTGTGTATTAGAAGGCTGAAGTGGTATAGAAGAACCTAGATAGAATGAAGAACTCCTCAAAATAAATTCTAGTCCTGCTTTGTCTTATGTTTTTGCATAAACATTCTCAATATTACTTAGAGAAATCTAAATTTCTCTTTCACTGCCCATTTCTCTCTCAATGGCTTTTCTTTCTCTTTTTAAAGGACTAATTTAATGTCTCTCATGGCCACTAGTACATGTTATTTCCAGGTGATGGTTTCCTGTAACTAAGGCTAGCCTAATCAGAAGAGACCTGAGTCATCTGTTTGCAGTAAAATAGCATCCTGGTCTGTTTATTTTGCTGTGAACATAATATCATGCATCTATCTTGTTACACTGTTACAGAAAACGTCCTTTTCTTTAAAATTGCTGGAGGCTCCTTGGTATGTTTACAGTTTCAGTCTTGTGTATGTTGTCACATAGACTTGTGACAGTAATGCTACATACTTGAAAAGGTCATGGAGTCATGTAACAAATGAAATTTAAAAAAAATGAGTACAAGGTGTTGATTGGCCTCTGACTTTCCCAGATCTAACTCTGAATAAGGATGTGCTGGATCTACAAATAAGTCTGATCCAAGTTCCAGGACTTAAAGGGTCTGTTGCTAATGTCTTGCTGCCAGATAATACAGCACACAGTCAGAGGTCTTACAGAGTCCATGTCTCAGTGGGCCAGAACTGTCATGGCAAAACAATGCACAATAATAGTCAGGTGGTTATAATGTTATGCCTCAGTGTATATTTAAGGCATGAAAATAAATCTATCTTATAATATCCATTATTTAATTCATTCATACATCAACAATCACCAATATGTCCTGAACACAACACTAAATGCAAGGTGGGAATACACCCTAGATGGCCATGACATTCTCACCTATGGAAATATAAAACTAAATCTATCCACCGGGATGTTATTAGAAGGTGGGAATATATTTTAGGACAAAAAAAAAGCAACCCCTCCAAAGAGAGAACATGCAGAAAATCAGTAACTTGAGCTGAAAAATGAAATAGGGACACTGGAGCTTTGAGGCATTCCCCTTCAGCAGCTATTATTGGGCAGAGGTCTGTGAAGATCACAATTATCTACTATTAAAATTGTAGCTATTGTGATGTATAAGTAGCTGACTAATTAATTTAACTGAATGGGTTTAATCCAAACTTTGATTTAAAACCAAGTAGATAACTGTAGTATATGTATCTTGAATGTGTTACATTGAGTGCAGGAATAAATAGTTCTAATGTGTCCAGTGGATATGATGGGACAAATTCTGTTAATGTATCAAATACTAGAACATGTTTGAGAACCCACACTGTAGATTGCAGGTTATCAGTGTTATTTTGGATAAAATATACTTTGTCCTCTGAGGCAAATGAGGCAGAGCAGTGGCAGCCTGGTGGACATGGGAATTGGAACTCACAACCTTCCGATTGGTAGCACAGCACCTTAATCACTAGACTAGTAGTCACATTTATGAAAGTAATTATATAATGTAGTGTGATTAAACAACGTTTTTTCACATGCGACGTGATGATGCAGTGGCTCTAGTGTGGTGGCTGGAAAAGCAGCTGCCTGTGACGCGCTTCGGGCACACCCCGTGTGCGCGCTTTAAAAGAAACGGGATAGCAGGTGCACAGACACGCGCAGATCTCACCGTGAACGGTTCAAAATGGGCAACTGTATCGTGCCTTACTGCGATGGGCCCAGAAGCACGAACGTCCGATTTACTCTGCCGGCTGTGTGCTTTGTGTGGCAGAGCTCCATGATTATCCTCTTCGGGGTTTTCGTGCGCTATGATGAAGAATCAGACCCTCACTGGGTCGAATTTAAAGATGAACACAATAAAACATATGACAGTGAGAATGACTTCTACTACAGATACCCAAGTAAGTCACTCTTAGAATTATTTAAATGTAAAATATTAGGGATGTGTCTTTTTATCCTGAGTTTTGCATTGTTGCTCTTGATGTTTGTAATGTTTAAAATGAGTAAGATCAGGATCAAATAACTCTTAATATTTTATTATATTATTGTGTGATATAATAATAATAACACATTTTATAATTTTATTTAAAGTCAACTCTCTTTTCATGTTTTTTTTTTAATTAAGCCGGAATTTAATACTTACATTTTAGTTGTGTTTGCTTAAAGTACAGGTCTAAGCTAGAAAAATGTGGATAAAAGGTGGAGAGATTTAAACAGAACTTATTTATCTATTGTTCACAAATATAAATGCCCACAAGACAAGATAATTACTGCAGAAAACAGTGGAAAACAGTATCACCAACTTGCTGTGTTGGTTCTGTGTTGAATTGTGCAAGTAAAGGTGTACTTAGAACAAAAAGTTTCAAGAACCCTTAAATGTCCCAGGAACCCTTAAAGAACCATTGAATGTTTATTTATTTATTTAATATTGTATGCCATATAAATACAGAGGCAAGGCTGGTGAGAGATTCATCTGACATTTACTTTATTAGAAACTGAATGCTGCAGTCCTGCTTTTTATGGTGATGTAGGCTTAATGTAGGATGGTGTAGATTGATGATGTAACATAATAATAAAAATAAAAAACAGGTATCAGGATAAAACAGATAAACAAGTGGGGAGCTTGGTCAGAACAGAGAAAATAATATTTAATTTCCTCTTAAAGGAAAAGTTAAGCCAAGATACATCAGGCACAATTATATGGAACAGAAAAACTGGCCAGTAAGAGAGAGATAGTATTTTAGCCATGAAGCAAATTCATCCAACTAGATCACTCCTAATGTTACCCAAGAAGCTAGCAGAAAAGGATTGTCTGTCTAATTGTTTTCAGGTGGAAAGATAATCAGTGTATCCTTTTCTGTTGAGCTATTGTATACTGTGGTGTATAGGTTGTATTACACGTTCAAAAAAATTTGACATTGTAAAAAAGCTTTATCTTATTAGCTTATTCTCTAAGCTCAGACTTATCGTGACCTATATCATACAATAATATAATAATAGTTTGCCTGTGGTGTTTTTTCACGAATAGTTCTCATACCTCAGTGAATTTGTAAAAACAGAGCCATAAGTCCATATTTGTGCAAAAAATTATTAATGTCTAACCATTTTCCAGGTCAAATATCAGGTGGATTGCTAAAATGCATTCAGTTGTAATACAACCTTGGACAATGATATCCAGAGTATAAAATAAGCACATGAACTACACTGTAAGGTCCTTCTCAAAATCTTTGATCATTCTGTCCACAAATTAAAGTATGTTTTTGACATAAGGATCTATCTATTTTTCATGAATATAACTCAAGAACTCTTCAAAAAAACAAAAAAACAAAACAGGCACAAATAATATGATAAAGTATTATAACATTAATATAAAATAAAAAATAAGTTTTTTTAATTAAAAAAACAGGAAAAAGTTTTTTTTAACATACTAGGTTAAGATAAGGCAGCTGCAGGCAAATCATGATAATTGCACAGGGCTAATTTTTCTTTAATTCACCGTCTTAAATTCTTTGCAATGGGTAAAATAACTAAGGGCACATAGTACATAGATTGTACATAAGACAAATTGGAAGTTTTTAGTAACTAACTAATTAATTAATTAATTAATTGATTGATTATATTATTTATTTTAGTTTACAGTTATTATTGTTGTTGTTATAATTATTACAATCTTATTATTATTATTATTATTATTATTATTATTAATAATAATAAGAGGAATAAGAATAAGAATAATAAATGAATGAATAAATGGGATTGTGTGCCCATTCTAAAATACAGTTGGTATGTTTTTTCATTTCCCCCGAAGAAAGGACCCAAATGGTCCTGATTAGGAATGTCTAACTCAATCTCAGTACAGTACAGTACCCAGATTGGGTTTCTCCTCTGTGTGAGCACCAAGGACACTGAGATTGTTTAATAAACCTATACAGTACAGCTTTTTCCAGAAAGTAGCGTTCACAAACTGACATTTAATATTGCTTAGAAGTAACACCACTGTTTACCACATTGTTCTTGTTTAAATATCAACAGTGCCTCTGGTATTTACAGACATATGTCTTTGTCTACATATAAATAGCCCACATGGATCAGATGACTTCTTAAAGTAGGTCCTGCAGGCATGTTAAAAGGTTATCCCAATCAGAATGGTTCAAATCTCTGAAACCTACCTTTTTACTTGATTGTACATATTATGTAATCTAACTGAATCTTGGGGAAAGTTTGAGGGATGCAAAATTTACTCTTGTTGCTGACTAATATATGGTTCCTTAGTTTACTCTGTAGTCAGAATAGCTATAATTATGGTCCTCATTGAAGTTTTGGAAATAACTCTTGTTCTTTACTGCTGTAATACATTTTCTTGTACACTAGGTAAATATGTAACTGTAGTACCATTAACTCTTTTTGTACAGTATGTGTCCACACACATACTGAGACCTCCCTAGAAGGTCACAAATTGATGTAGGATGTTGTATTTACATCTTATACAGCTAATTTTCCCTGGAGCCTTCATTTTCATCAGGTTGTACTGACACAACAGGGATCCTGTCACAATGCCATGAGAAACTGACATACTTTAGGGCAAATCATAAAGGTGTTCAGTGCACTCACATCATTTCAGTAGGGATGTAACAAACATAGAGTACCTGGAGAAAGCAGCAAAAACCCTGGTATGCCTCTATGTAATGTATGCAATGAGAAAAAGACACTGTCATGTCATAGTAGGGCCTGGACATCCACTTACATTTAGGCCATATAGATGCCTGCTGGCATGTGGGCCAGTCTCCGTTAAGATAGACATCTTTCCACTATGACACAAAATCTGAGGATTAACCTGCTGCTATTGGGCAAATTGCAGATTCCTCGGTGGTGACTGTAAGACTTAACTGCCAACTTATTTGCTTGTTAACTTGAGACACACTTCATTAAGTTTTTTAGATTTTCCCCCAGCTAAATGAATTCAATTCAATACTATAACAGACATTTCTAATTTTAGTGTTTTTTCTCTTTTTAATTATTCTAATACAAATTTTCAGTATTGGACCTGCAACTTCACTTATCCTCATTTGAAGATAATGCTGTAGTTTGTTGGATTTAATACTGTGGTTTGTTGAAACATGTTTATTATAAGCAAATATCTACTCTTAATGAATTGTGGCTTTTTTTCTGCGCTCTTAGGTTTTCAGGATGTCCATGTTATGATTTTTGTTGGATTTGGATTCCTCATGACATTTTTGAAGCGCTATGGATTTGGTGCTGTTGGTTTCAACTTCATCATTGCAGCATTTGGGCTTCAATGGGCACTGTTAATGCAAGGCTGGTTTCACTCTCTGGACCCAGTTGATGGCTTTATCAAAATTGGCATTGAAAAGTAGGTTTATACTGTATGTCAATTAAGTATTTTGCATTTTAATGAATAATTTTATAGTATGTGTTTCTCTTATGAAGAAAGGCTTTACAGTGTTGCTTTTAATATATTTTTTCAAAAATTTACGAACATAAATCGGTTTCATATACATTTCTAAATTGTAGGAATTATACATTAAACATGTCCTTTTGCTTTTTTCTGTGTCCAGCCTAATCAATGCAGACTTTTGTGTGGCTGGCTGTTTGATTGCCTATGGAGCAGTGCTAGGAAAAGTCAGTCCTGTGCAGGTCATGGTGTTAACCCTGTTTGGCATTACCCTGTTTGCTGTAGAAGAATTTATCATAATTAGTCTCCTCCATGTGAGTCAATGTTTTTAATCAAAAGATTTATTTGCTGCATGTTTGTCAAAATTATATACTGTATGATGTAGCAAATCACATCAATGAATATTAAGGAAGTAATTATTATAATACAATTTATGGTTAAATTAACAGAAATATTTAATTTGGAAAAAGCTTGCAATGAACAATAAGGGGCAATAAAAAATGGGGGGGGGAAACCCCAGCAAAAACCTACCCTTTATTAAATAGCAATGTTTTGAAAACTTACAAAATAATTACTCTGTCAAATAGGCCAGAGATGCTGGAGGTTCTATGGTGATCCACACCTTTGGAGGCTATTATGGACTAGCCATCTCATGGGTTCTTTATCGGCCAAACTTGAAAGATAGCAGTCAGCGTAACGGCTCAGTCTACCACTCCGATTTGTTTGCCATGATTGGTAAGTTCTCTTTAGAGCGCTCATGATACTAGGTCTAAGAGTAGTGATTCCAACCATCTAATCTGTTTCCATTTCTTGGCAACGGATAATATACTATAATATATAGATGTTAAAGTTTCATGCCTTACGTTTTCCCTCTAGGAACTCTGTTTCTGTGGATGTACTGGCCCAGTTTTAATTCTGCCATTTCTGATCATGGAGATGGTCAGCATAGAGCAGCCATTAACACTTACCTGTCTCTGGCTGCCACTGTCCTTACCACCTTTGCCATCTCCAGCCTGTATCAGAAGCATGGAAAACTCGACATGGTAATGGGCCTTTTAGTATTTTCAGCTATGGCAATCACGGTCGTAAACAAAGGTTTCAGAAGAATTACTGTCCAATAATTGTGACAGCTGATCATGATATTGGTGGGAAGCCTGAACTCTAATATATGTCAATATCCAAGAGCAGACAAATTAATTCACTCTGTGTAATCACGTCTGAATATGCTATCCACTGAGCCGCTGGTGACCAAGGTTAGTGCTACAGATGACCTGTCCTCCAAATCTCTGCATTTTTTCTTCTATATTGTGAACATTTTCCATAGAATGCTATGGACTTCCATAGTGTCTGTTATATTGTCTCTGTATTGTCTGACTTAGTTAGGAGCATCATCTACATTATGCAGTTTTACTCATTGTTAAGTGAAAGGCACTTATCTCTTATGAGTTATCCCTTGGGCAAGGTGTAGATTTGGTTGAACTGTTTACAAAAGATTCTCCTTTTTAGTAAGCTAGATGTACAGTGCTTTAAGTCATATATCCACAGGACATGTTCACTAATCCTAAGGACATCAGTATTCTAGTGTGTTTGGTGATATGTTTGTGCCACCACCAAGAGTCAGGAGTTTTGGCAATTCAGAAGTGTGCTATCTGCCTAAATCAACAACCCACATGGCACAGACAGAAACATGCCCTTGTCTCACTCAAGTCAGGTCAAGTCAAGAAGCTTTTTTTGTCATTTCAACCATATATAGCTGACGCAGTACATGAAGTGTAACAAAGTGAAACAATGTTCCTCCAGGACCATGGTGCTACATAAAACAATACAGAGCTACATAAGAACAGACAGAGCTACATAAAACAACACAGAGCTAAGGACGGAAAGTAGGCTGTCCTAGCCGCATACAGTACAGTGCAACTTTTGCAACCTAGTGCAAACTGCACAAGACAAAAAACAGTGCAAACAGATAATACAAAGCACTACAAGACAAAAAAACCCAAGATAGCTCTGACCGGTGTGCATTCTGAATGTTGTACAAAACATTGTGCAAAGGTATAGAGTTGTAAATGTTGTTGGGATGCTGGGCTTTCTTGGTGATGCAGCTGGTGTTGAGTGACCAGATGAGGATCTCTGCCAGATGAATACCAAAGAATTTAGTGCTCTTGGCTATTTCCATGGCGGAACCATCAATGTTCAGCAGATTACGATCGCTCTGTGCTCTTCTAAAGTCAACAACAATCTCTTTAGTTTTATCAACATTCAGAGACGGGTTGTTGGCCCTATACCAGGCAGTTAAAAGAATGAAATAAGCCCAATTGCAATCTTTTCCTAAAAAAAAGAATCATCAGCAATGTTAACCATAGAAACCTCCATTATAAGCTGGGCCATGGTGTTCTACATTTACATTTACATTTATATTTACAGCTTATTCAGAGTGACTTACAAAACTGCTTTGAAGTCTGAATCAATGAATACATTAACACTGGTTACAGTTCCCAAGGTTACAGACTTAAGATACCATAAACCTAAAACTCTGTTCACTTTGGGTTTTTTATTGTTGTTTTGTTTGTTTTTCTTTTTTAATATACACATAAAACAAACAGTGAAAAGAAGTGGTAGGTTAAGTGTGCTCCTACCGGGCTATGGTCACAATACATCAACTAACTAGATTTGATGATGGTTAATCATCTTTGAAGCTCCCCTTGCGGTTTGTACCCTAGTATGATAACTGGCTTATTCCACTGAAAATGCCTTTTAATGTATTTAAAAAATTTTTAACACTGATACCGTAATAGCAGTTTTGATCTCAGACTAGTATCTTAAAATCTAATGTAAGATAATTAAGCAGTAGAACCATGCCTATACATGCTCAGGTAACTTTGCTTTGTCTCCAGGTACACATCCAGAATTCCACCCTGGCTGGTGGTGTTGCTGTAGGAACAGCTGCTGAGTTCATGCTAATGCCTTATGGCTCTCTGATTGTAGGATTCTTCTGTGGTGTTATCTCCACTCTGGGCTACATTTACATCTCAGTAAGAGCTGTTTATTCCATTTTAAAAATAACCTCACACAATTGCCAATACGAATAATGTGTAATCACTATTAAAACACAAAATTTAATTAAGAATAATGATGTCACTTTTACAAAGCCCAATTGGCAATATGGATGGTAAAAATAGAGGTTAAATCTATCATATTCTCTCCCAGCCCTATTTAGAGAAAAGGTTTAAGATCCAGGACACATGTGGTATCCATAACCTTCATGCAATGCCTGGTGTCATAGGGGGAATTGTGGGAGCCATCACAGCTGCTGCTGCAACTGAACCTGTATATGGCAAAGAGGGGTATGTCCAGGCCACAGGGTCCAGTAGATTAGTAGATTGCTAAATTAAACATGTATACAGATTCAAGCATGTTTTTCTCCATTTTCCAAGATAAAAGAATAACACAAGTATGCTTTATTGTTTATTGTAGCACAGTTACTTGAAACTCATCACACACAGTTTTTCATTGTCTCATCGACTTGTTCCTTCCTTACAGGTTGATAAACACATTTGATTTTAAGGATTCATTCAAAAACAGAACTCCAGCTGTCCAAGGTGGCTTCCAAGCAGCTGCGATGTGTGTTGCTGTGTGCTTTGGAATAGGAGGTGGAATATTTGTGGGTATGTCAAAGTATAACAGAGCATAGAAACAAGGTTAAGGCACACAAATGCAACTGTGCTAACTTACTGAAGTTGTTGAGACTGATTTTATGAACCTTAGTCTAAGTATAAAGAAATGTACGCTTCCTATGAGATTTCACAACTTTTTGCCATATTAAACAGTTTATATTTCTTTTGAATCCTGACAGGCTTAATTTCTTCAGGAAGGTTAAATATTCATCTATTTTACAATTTATTGATAACAAAGGTTAAACATGATATGTATCATAAACAAAGAGAATAGTCCAAAGCATATGGCAGACTCAACAAAAAAATAGCAAGAAAAAAACTTTTTGTCTTGATCGTCTCAAGAGCTTATAATAAACAGATATGATACCAAGAAGAATGGATAAAGACAGGCCAAGCCATCTGGTGCAGAGCAAGAATATTTTCTCATAAGGGGATTATTTTCCATTTAACTGAAGTTAAAAGTAGTTATAATAGCAGTTTTTTTGTTGAGTACCCATAAATATCTGGACATAAATGTCTGATCAGAATCTTTCGCATCACACATATGATGGAATAGAGTTTCCTTTCTTTATAGGTCTAATTTTGAGGATGCCTATTTGGGGGTCCATGGCAGATGATAACTGCTTTGAGGACGAGGTCTACTGGGAGGTGAGATTTTACTTCATTTGAGCAACATAATGGCTACTTCCACTTAAAGGTGATTTTGAAACAGTTCAGAAAGAGTATAAATAATCTACTGAGCTTGCAGTTTGATTTCAGTGAGTTGTGAATAGAATAAATAGAAATCAACTTTTCATTGTGACCAATAGTGAAGGTTATCTTAGCTCAGCGTTTTAGCTGAGTTCATGCCCACATGGCCCTCATGAGATGTGTCTGGTTTTTGTGTCTATTATTTATTTGTAATTGCTTATGGAATTTCAGTGTTTAAATGCTATGATAAATTGAAACATGAGGGTAACTAAGCTGAGGGAAAGACAACTCAAACCTGCATTTTATAACCTTATTAATATAGACTTTATGTCACCTTTAGGTGCCTGAGGAGGACGAGCCTGTCCCGCCTGTTCTAGAGTATAACAATCACATGGCAACCAACAAGAATGTGTGAGTTTAAACATTAATAAAACATTAGATTGTGCACAAAATAAAGATGTGAAATTGATTACTCCTTTATTAATGTAATATACAAAGACTGTTTTGATATTTCCATTTTACCAGGGACATATTACAGAAACATTTTAACTGCAAGATTCTTTAGATATGACAAAGTTATAACAAAATAATAAATAAATAAGGAAATACAGGTGATATCTCAATGTTTTGTAATGCTGAGTTACCTGTAGTTAGTTAAAATTTATGTTCTTTTTCTTAGAAATGTAATGAAGGGTACTTAATTTAGTATTCAAATTCAGTAACACTCACCTAAAGTGTAAATACACCAAAATAATACTTACTTATAGCAACATAGTACCAAACCAGGTCATAAAAAAGCAACACACTTCATTTTCTCTGCAATGTAGATGAATCTAGATTACTGAAACAAGTCTGATTTTTTATAACTGAAGATCATCTGCCTTGGAATTAACAGTTTAATTTCCTTGTCTGCTAAACATTTGTTTACTTTTTTCTATATTAAGTATGTATTTACAAAATGTATGTAATTAAAAAAAGTTCTGTAGTATATAAGAGCTTAAGGCCACAAGGTGGCGCAGAAATACCACTATGGCTTTACAGGGCTCGGTTTGGAAGGCGACCTACAGTTTTTCTGCATTTCACAGGACGGAATCACACTTCACTGTGGAACAAAGCTAATCCTGGATGTCCAATATGCTGTCAGCTTTGACCCTGCGAATCCTGTGACCACAATTTCTTTCTCCAAATAGCAAAACAGCTGGATATTTATTATATAATTTATTATAATGACCATTTATTATATTGTAAATCCCTCTGTAAATGGACCATCTTCATATACTTTTTACAGCAGAACACATACAGATGTAAAATACAATAAAATGCAGCAGTGTTGGAAAGGGAGTTTTAAAATATGATTTTATACACAAATGTGTCACAGCCAAAAGGAAGAGTTGTCTTTTTTCCAGTATTCCATTCTAACTTTCCTTCTTATTAAGCAGGTTTAGAGTCAATTTGCAAATGTCTGTAGCGACTTACATACTCTCGCTTTTTCGTCTTGTTATTCATGGTATTGAACCTGACTATGTCCTTTTCATACTTAGAAGGTAGTGAGACATTTCATGTTCATGTATAGTAAACAATAGCCAAGGATATGTTTATAGATAATCAATTTATATATTTTGAGCTACAAAACCAGAAAAGCTACATAGTGTACTCTGTTTGACCTAGCTATACTGTCATTCAAATTTCAAAGTCATATTTTAGAAGAAATTGAGTACATGAATGGTATATGATTGTAAGACAAGTTTATTTACCTGCCCAAGTAAGAGCAAGATAGAGCATTGGAACACTAAAGAATGCAACATAATTCTACATTTGACATTGTTATTCCAAATGTTATTTGAATGTTAAAAATATAACACAAATAAAGACCAGAAATTTAATTCATACTTTATAAATTTATATGTGTACCTTCCCTATAGTTTAATGTAATTTAAGTTAAATCAATAATCAATTAAATTGTAAAGTAATGCATTATAATGAGTATATAATTGTCCTAATCATTAAACTGATTTCCGTTTAATAATTAATTTTAAAATCCATTTATCTAACAATTTCTTGCCTTTATATGAGTTTCTGCCCTTATCTCTGGTTTTATAAATAAAAGTTCTTATTGACAATTTGTGAAAATGTGCATTTGTATGTGCCCTTATGTTCAACAGTGAGAGAAATTTGTTTATGTGAATGAAATGCATCAATTTCATTGTATTTTTTTTATATTGGGTGTAATCTTAAAGCAATTGAATATACACAGTCAGAAATTTCAGATGAAGAGAAAAGGATAGACATGTTTATATTTAAAACAGCAATATGTGAGTTTCTTAAATTGTAAGATCCTAAAAGGATAGAGAAAGCATAATTAATGATTTAACCATAAACAAAAAAAATGTGTTGTTATTTTTATTGTATTAGTATTGAAATTGGTATTTCATAGCATTTTATTAAAATCACTTTTATGAATATCAGTGACTTTTTGGGAAGAAAAGTTCATGACCTTTGTATGGGGAGGTCAACGGGAGGATGTCAGAGATGACCATGCCACATGCATCTTTGATCATGCATCTTAATGCACCAGACCAAAGGTCATTAAGGTCAAGGTTTAAATAAAATAATACAAAGGACAAAATTATGTAATTTGTTCACAATCTATTTTATTTTTCAGTTTTGTAATTGTAATTGCAACAAACATATGCAGTGGATCATATACAACTGATTAATAAAGAATAATTAAACCATTCAATAATGTAGCATATAGCTCCCAGGTGTGAATATTGCGATTTAAGAATTTCGCTTATGGCCTAGAATATTTTCTTCCTACAGAACTGTAAGGAAACCAGACATTAATGTATCACTACAGGAGGCCTGGGTGTAAAGCACTCTGATCTCACGAGCCATGTGAGCAGAGAAAGCGCTCTAATTAACTGCTTCTGGGGTACCGTGGAGAAGAGGAGAAGAGAAGGAACAAACCCCATTTTTTTTTACGCTCCAATACATCTGTCCCCACCTCCTGTGTATTCAGTGCCTTCCCCTCCGCTCCCCACCCCGCAGGGCCTCTCTCATCTTATGTTTATTCATTTGCCACTTAAAGGCCGGACACAGCACCCTGTTAAAACTAAATCAAGCTCCTTTCATGACATGATCCTTTTGCCAAAGCTGAAAGGGCCCCAGTCTGAGGGGGGTCTGACCCTGAGGACACTGAGCCGGGAGGAGGGGGACAACTTGATGTTGTGTTCAAAAAAAAAAAGCCAGTACTGTCTGCCCTGCTGGTGATTAAGGCAGCCAATAGTGGGGAGAGAGAAACAGCGGCGGGAACTCAGAGGAGGAGTGTGGGAGATTAAGCCTGTCACGCCCATTCAGAAAGAGAGGGGACAGGATGGATAAAGAAGGCAAAGAGCGTTAAAAGAGGGGAAGGAGGGAAGTAAGAGCTCTTTTCATGGCTGATGACTGATTGCCTGTCTGGACCAGCTCTCTGAGTTGATTGACAACCGTGCTGAGCCAAAGGGTGGGAAAGTGGGAAAGCGCACTTGGGCGGAGTTGTTAGTGTGTGAGAAACATTTTTGGAGGGGAAGGGGGGTGTACAATGTGCATGCTAAACACTAGTTACAATACACACACTAACAGTGGCTTAGCTTTTTGTTAAAAACAGAAATGTGAGATGCTATTTAATTAGTAATGTAAAAAATATTTACTACAGAATAAGATCAATGTTAAATTTTTGGACATCTGCATAACAATCAGAATACAGTATACTGTAAATGTGTGCAATTGTGTTTGCATATCTCATATTATTATCACACAGAGCTCAAACGTATAGGACCCTAAGGATATGATATTACTGCTAATATATTGGTTTTAAAGCCTTGTGCACTACTCATGTTAACAGCCCTATAAACCCTGAAAGAAGTCCATAAACTCCTCTATAACCTGGATAGAGTTCATCAGTCCTTGCCATCTCACACACTCATACAGCTTGTTTTATTTTTATTATTACGAGTGGGCAACCAAAGCATAGACAAGTGCTCTTGGATCACCTGCCAGTTTTAATTGTCTGCACCTATTTTAATCGTAGTTTTAAATTCTGAAGTATACTATTAATGACTGCTCAACTGATGGAGATATTCCATTTTGAAAGATTATCCATGTTCTAAGAACAGCCAAAAGTCCTTTCAGAAAAAGAAAATCATTATTAAAAATAAAGTCAAAGTACATCACCCCAGACTACAGTAGCTGCATATTATGTTCACTATACATTATTTTAGTTTTAGCACAGACTGCTGCACTCTTGAAGCAATAATGCCCAATGTAAGCATTTTGCTACTCTGAGGTATTCTGTTCTTCTCAAGGATCTCTCACAACTCTGGCAACTGAACTATACAGTCCCCACTGAAAGAATTTGAACAACCTTGTTTTTGCAGTTGAGCTTAAGATCATAAATCAAATATGAGATTATATGTTTCCTGTTATTTCCATCTAGATGTGTTAAACAACTTACAACATGGAACCTTTTATTTCAACACACTGATGTTTCAAGTCATCAAAAATATTGGAAAATGTGACTGACAATTGTCTCTTGTTGCCCAGGTGTGTCCTGTCATCCAAAATGACCAATCTGCAGGTGGGCCAGTGATGGTCTTGTGAAAACTATAAATATTTATGTGCTAGTCAACGGTACTCTTACTGCTATTAGATCTTGAGATTAAATTCTCAGCACCATTGTCAGACTGCTAATGCAGTGGGCTCTAGGTTCCTCCGGGTGCATGACGATGCCCAGTCTCGTGTGGCCAGAATACGTAGGCAGTTTCTGGGTGGGTGAAGGCAGTGATGCCATTGACTGGCCTTCACGTTCCCCAGACCTGAATCCAATTGAGAACCTCTGAGACGTTATGTATAAGAGCAGCCAAAGCCACCACAGACTGTCCAGGAGTTCACTGATGACTTATGCAGATCTGTGAGGAGATCCCCAAGGACACCATCTCATGAGGAACATGCCCAGACATTGTCAGGAGTACTTATGTGTGTTACCATACACAATTATGACTTACAGTTAGTGACAGCAAGTTAAACAGCAAGTTAGATATTTCCTTTGATTTTTGGTATGATTTCGAATTCATCCCTCAGTGGGTTGATGATTTTGGTTCAATTGACCATTGTCACATCGTTTGGTTCTAAGCGACTTTACAGAATATATAAGAAAAGATTTCAACTTGAATATTTTCTTCACAGAGATCCAATGCATGATTTAAGTGTTCACTACTTAATTTTTTGAGCAGTGTATATGATTGTTATTATCCTAGATGTAGATGGGTTCCTTTTTGAGACCGATTCCTCTTAAGGTTTTGTCCTAATATCATCTTAGCGAGTCTTTAATATCATCTTTAATCTTATCTTATATCAGAATAAATTCAATTATTGTTGTTGTTATTGTTGTCTCTATAGTTTCATTAGTTCTTTTTCTTTGCCTCGGGGTGAGATGACATTCGAATTTGTGGGCTGTCCTGTAGTATTATATTAAATGAACTAATGAATGATTATTGATCCTCGCCGTGTTGTTTAAATGTGCGCCCTCACACACCACCTGTCCTACACATTAAGTGCTTTGTGTCCTGCGCACTGCAGGTATCCGCGCGCCTCCCCGACACTGTGTTAAGACTCATGTCGGAACACAGGATTAGCTACGATAAGCTAACGGTTTTGCGCTGAGGTGGAGCCCTGACTTACGGGGGTCATTGCCGGAATTCTCGGCTGACAAAGAGGCAAACACACACACACACACACACACACACACACACACACACACACACACACACACACACACACACACACACACACCCCTCAACCCTTCTTTAGAATCGCCGGGCCTGGTTCCAGTGGCTGGATACCTTTTCATAGCGCCTCATCCCCTGTTGCTGGTTACAAAGCCCTTATATGAGCGCGCGCCGAGTTGCCAGGCGAGTGTGAATGAACGAGCAGGGGGCGGATCCGTGAGCGCAAGACGTCTCTGTTAGCACGGGGACTGACGTGTGGCTGCGCACGCGCTTCACTCCTGAGACGTGCTCGGAACGATTTGTAGGCGACAGCACGACTTCATCTTCATCTTCAGTTCACGTGTTAACAATGTCTTAAAAGTGTACAATGCAGAAAGAAAAAAAGATTGTGTAAAATAAACAACTTACAAATTTACCCTCAGACTGCAGAAATTGTGGTGAATTGGGACATCGACAGAACTGTAGATATCATTTCCTGTCATGAAAACGCATGCTGTTAATTCAATTGCAAAAAATGCAATTTCTGGAGCATCATTATAATGGGGTGTGGGCATCATTAAAGAGGAAGCTAACCACAAAGGTTTTTTAAATCAATGTTTATATTAATATTAATGTATAGTGATTCATTTAAAAATATATATTGTATTTTATGATTTTTCAAGTATCCTAAATTACCAGTCATGATTTGGCAGTTTGGAAAGATAGGATTCAAACAAACAAACAAACAAACAAAAATAGTATTGAAATAAAACCTTTTAATCATCCATTTTAGTGATCACGTGCTAAACTAATGAAATTGAGCTTCAAATCAGCAAACATAAATGTCATTAATAATTCAAAATGTTTTAGGATAATTTGTGACAAAAGGTTAAGAGTGTTTGTAAGAATACAATAGAATATTGTTCTTTCACATTTGTTTTCACATTTATGTTCACACACACATTGAGGGATATTGTTTTAATAATGGCATTATTGCTGTTGTATTAAAACTCTTCAAAGATTTTTCTTTATGAAGCCTATTTAGAAAATAAAATGGTTGTCTGCATGTAAATTTATCCATCAATCTTTCAAACTTTTATGAAAGAGCGTTCAACACAAAGAGACCTGCGGGACATATAAATGGGTATTAAAATACATAGATAAACCAGCTACAATAGAAAAATACAATTAAGCCCATAAAAAGTTTTGAAAGCTTAATAAGCATATACTCATGAGTGTAAAAATTTTAATCCTATTAACAGACTGACTGCTAGATACAACATCCACAAAAGGCAAAAGGACTCATTGGAAGTCCAACCTAAGAGCATATCATGGGGCATCTCATCTTTGTCATGGGTCAGTGCAACTTAAGAGTCGAATTAAATTTCTAATTTTAATTTTAAATTTACATTTTTTTAAATGAAATTCTGTCTTGTAAATAAATAAGTGCTTAACTGAACATGCTATTTTGTGTATTAAATTGTGTAAAATGGTAATGCTGCTTTTACGTTTTAGTTGGAGAAAATTACATCATGATCTGCATGGGAACCATATACTGTATGCTGTTATGTTTGTCACCTGCATGACAAAAGACAAATTACTGTTTACTCTACATAATACAGTATTCTTTCTCAGACAGATACTTCACACTTCAGAAATTTCAGAACAGCTGATCAAACTGCAAACAGACAGCAATCAAACAGCAATTATGTACACAGATCCCTTCGGAAATGAACCATTCATAAAATCAATAAGCTACCCCGTGATGAGAGTGGCCTAAAGCAGTGCTTGCCTCCACATTTTTTTTTGTCTTAGATTGACTATTTACATTTACAATATTTACTGTCCAGTGTCAACCAGATGAGGATGATTTCCCTTCTGAGCCTGGTTTCCCTCAAGGTTTCTTCCTCATATCGTCCCAAAGAGTTTTTCCTTGCCACCATCACTTTCAGCTTGCTCATTAGTGATAGATGTTAGAAATATATAGTAACTTAATTTTAAAATTTGACCTTTTAAACTTTTATTGTTTTTTACTTTTGTAATTTTTTTAAAGCACTATACAAATACTCTGAATTGAATTAAACTTGATTTGGCTGTTGATTTGAAAAGTGTGTAAAATAACAGTAGCCTATACAGGTAACTGTAGTACAGGTACAACCTATATGACCCAGGTACTGTAGCTGTTTAATGTAGCTGTTAATTCAGTTAATTTTACATAGTTTTCCCTAATTAAAAATTTTAATTTTCTCAAGAAAGTTCTCAGTGCAGGTGGTACAGTGCCTCACAGCTCCATGGTACCTGCTTTCATTCTCAGCTCAGGTTCTCCTGTTTCTTCACACCTCAAAAAGTGTAGTAAGTGGATTGGATATGCTAAATTAATGTTAGATATTAATGTGTGTATGCATGTACTTGTTGCCATGTACTGCAATGTACTTATGTTTAATCTAGAGTGCATTCTTCCCTTGAGCACAGTGTCCTGAGTTTGTCTTCAGATCATATTGCAACCCATATACCAGGATTAACTAGTGAATGTAGGTAACTGTCTCTGCTTTGTTTCTTTTTAAGTAAAATTTTTAGCTTCATGTGTTTGAATAACATTTTCTGAAATTTTCTGAATTACTGATAAAAAAAAGTATGAAACTGTTGGAGGTAAGCTATGGATAAGCTGGTTTTAATGCAGCTGATATGGAAAGAGGTATGTTTGCCATAAGATATCCTTATACAGCCTTGGCAACATATTATTTAGGATAAATTTATTGATTTATTGAATTAGAGATTAAAGATGCAGCTCATTGGGTTCTCAATATTTCATTGTGAAAATACAAAAAGATTCATTTATGAACAGGTTTCTAGGAACTTCATGATAGAACAGTGACTGTATATAGCTTTGAATGCTTTTCTCGGTTTTGAAGCTGTGTACAATTAAGACCTTTTCAGACTTGCTAAAGATTATTTAAAGGTTCAGTTTGTCTGTTCATCACTGACTGAAGCTCCATACACTACTCATTGTGTTGGCAATATGTTTAATTCTGTTATAAAAATGTGACAAGAAAAAATGTGCAACTTCTAATTTGATATGTTTTCTGCAAATTGATATTAAAAGATGTCGATATAATAAAATAAAATGTCAGGATCCAGCATTATCAATGGTACGTTTTATTTTTTCATTCTAAAAAAAGCAATAAGAATAAAGTTCAGCTTAACTCATTTTATTTATTCCAGATGTGTTTAAGTCCAACATGTTTTTTTTAACGAAACATCTATTTTTATTTTTTAAACACTGTATAAAGTATAAATAAGCTTTTGAGTAACAGAGAAATAAAATCTTTTACATTATTGCAAATTGTTTTTTTTAATAAATATCATGTCATTTAAAATCAGTCATACTTTATTTCCCTGGGATATTGATTCAATGCAAAGACAGAGAATAAATTTATCACCTCTGCTTTTATCAAAGGCAGCAGAAAGTAATTTGATGTGATTATGCCTGATCTTCATGGCTAAAATATGGAATTGTTTTTATGCCTTATGTAGAGTAAAGTATGACTGAAAATAATAAGTAAGTAAGTAAATAAATAAATAAACAAATAAACAAACAAATAAATAAATGTCTTAGTAAGACATTGGGCCAGTACTGGCTGTCATAACAGCTTTAATTTACTTTAGCTAAGGGTTTCTACAAGTCTCTGTATATGTACTGTGAAAAGAGGCCATTCTTCCAAAAGATATTCTCTCAGATGGTATTTTGACACCATGGTGTCCAATTGGGTTAGCCAGTGACTGAGAAGGCTTTAGTTTAGTTTCATTATTTATTTATTCATTCATTCATTCATTCATTTATTTGTTTGTTTGTTTGTTTGTTTGTTTGTTTGTTTATTATTTAAATAAAAAAATATTACTTTTCTAGAAGTTATATAAGTCACCCAGGCTACTTTTTGGACTCATCCTCATCTTTTAAGATCTTTACATAAATCCTTATGGAGTATGTGTGTATGTGTGTGTCTTTTTAACGTGTTTGTCTATGCTGATCACATACACTCTGTCTAGCCCCCACTCCCCACTGCCTTTCCTGCAGCAGTCATACACTCAGACACTGGGAAAGGGGGATTCATCATCACCCCATGTCCCCATACCCTTTCCAATTCAGACATTTTGGGGGGTCTGTCTGGACTAGCTGTGGTAGACGGCACCCCACTCCTCCCCTCTATCATGCCCCACAGGAGCTAAGAGGACCTTGAACTCCTGTCACAACAGCTACCCATTGGGGCAGAGGTCAACACCCACAGTTCAGTGGAATTCAGACATGCATTCCTGTGCACTTCAAACCACAGACAATACATGACATTCCATTTAAATCTCTGTAGTCACATCCCAAACTGACATTTTGTATAACAAAAATATTCAATGAAATGAAATAATAATTAGAAATATTTATTATTTTTCCCTCCAGTGTCTATTTTAGAAATGACCTAAATTAAACCAAATTCTAAAGCAGTAGGTAAATATCTGGTCCCTATAACTTGTAAAACTATTGATAAACTAGTCTATTAATAATGTTATTGAATGTTATTGTTATTGTTATTTTTATTGTTATTGAATGTTAGTGCCTATTTCATCAACTTAATTTGAACTATGATGATAATACAGGAATAGCTGAAAATAAATATAAATGTAAATATAAAGTCATGAGGTGAGTGGGCTGGTTATACATCCCAATATTAAAATTTCATACCTGGGTTCTTTCCTATATAAGATATAAAAACATCACATTAGGAAGGATTGTATTGCTTTAAGAGGACTTACAATTGTTTATGGAATGCGATGTAGTAGACGAATTTCTTAAATTTTAGGAATCTTTCCATATTGTGTTGTAAGCTTCATTCGGTAAGCAATTTGCCAGACAAAATCATTGTGTTATACAGTTATGAATAGCATGTATCAGTGCATGAGTGAAGGTGCTCAGAACTAAGGCTCCTAATCACTGGAGCTTTCGTTTAGCTTGCCATGACTAGTTTTTCGAAAGCAAAGTGAAGATCATTAACATCACCAACAAAAGCTGCGACGCTTTTGTGAAACTCGGCCACGCATACTGGCAAACATAAACACTAATCGAGTTAGATCCTGTAAAACTATAAAAATATAAACACTATATATAAAAAATATTTAAAAAAAAAAACAACACATCACTAGACAACAAATAAATAAAAAAAGATCGGTAAAACAAACAAACAAACAAACAAACAAACAAACAAATAAATAAATAAATAAATAAATAAATAAATAAATAAATAAATAAATAAATAAATAAATAAAACTAACACAATTTAGAAAAGGGACTGATGTAGCAGCATGTAATCGTCAGTATGGGAATTAAAAATCATTTCGTTTTTTTAATAATTTGCTTTGATTGCAAAACTGGCAGTGAGCAGAATAACCAGCCACTTTGAAATGAAAAAATAAAAATAAAAATAAACTATAGAATATTTAAGACAGCTTACTGAGATACTGAGTGCACTTGAAGTTAATGAAATTATGTATTCAAACTATTCTACATTGTACTGCAAGTGTCCCGATATAAAATATTTAATAATAAAAATATAATAATAATAATAATAATAATAATAATAATAATAATAATAATAATAATAATAATAATGAAAAGAAGAAGAAAAAGAAAAGGAGAAAGATTTCATACACAATACTTAATAATATTATTATTATTTTTAGACAGCTAAATTAAAAAATAAGTTGAAATGTTGGCACTCTATAAGTATATAAAATATTTTTATACCGTTCACCATTAAAAATAATTTGTGTTATATATTCAGCTTATCTGTGAGAGCGACTTTAAACTGTGCTCCCTAAACAAACAGAAGAATCTGCAAAATTAATATAGACATGCAATTTATTATTTTATTACTATTATTTATTTATGCTTTTTTAAATTACATAGAATTAGGAAGCAGAGGAGGAAGCAAAAAAATGCAGATCTGTACAATTTTCACTAACGTCCCTGCTTTTTAAAACATATTTTTTGCTCAAATTATAACAAAAGTATAGACATTTAAGTATTTACACTTTTCTAATCTGGTATTTGTTTCTCTAGATATATAAAGTACTTACAGGATGTAGATTCAGATGTACAGATGCAGTTAGAGATTGTGTGTGCATCATAATCATCTTTAATAATTCCATTTTTATTTCAAATTAAAATTGTGATTTCTTTGCATTATTCTACAACTTGGCTGGTTGTGATTCAACAAAATGTAAATAACGTGTAAATTTTCTTTAAATCGTGAATAAATGAGATGATCTAAATGGAGTTATACGAAATATATATATATATATATATATATATATATATATATATATATATATATATATATATATATATATATATATATATATCATATTTATAGGGAAGCACAATTGTGAGTTTACATATATAAGATTTATTATTAATACAAATTTTAAGCTGAATTAAGATCTAAATATCGTCTCCATCAGTTTTATGATATTGTAGCATTAAATACTGTGAAATTAAATTGTGAAAATGGTTATTTTGTTATTTAGGATCCTAAATGTAACAGATTTTTTCTTAGAAAAAATCTTAGAATAAACACAGTTTATTCTAAGCGACTCATCTTCGCCTGGCTTTCTAACTCCACCCACTCTACCGCCTTAACGCGTCCATGAGCTGTGATTGGTCAATATGAACGACGGCGCTCACCCAGGCTGGGTGACGTCACTGCAGACGCTAGCGACCAGTGGAAGAAAAGCGGTGGTCGGTGGTACTTGAGGTGCAGAAGAGCAGGCGGAGGGTCGGACATCAATAGCATCAGATCTTCATCAATATAATCAATTTCTGCATGAAGACCGCACAGGACCTGCTTTAGATCGCTGAACAAGCCAAGATAAAACAAAAACTTTGCCTTTGAACTCAGGATTTCTGTGCTAGTAGGCTGTAGGATATATATATATATATATATATATATATATATATATATATATATATATATATATATATATATATATATATATATAGAGAGAGAGAGAGAGAGAGAGAGAGAGAGAGAGAGAGAGACGCGAGGAGCTACCGACTGGCTGCAGCACCTCATTTACACGGATGTTGAGGATGCTGAAGATGCTGCGTTATAACTCACAGCTCCATCTAAGCGAACGGAGTCCAGAGGTATTTTTTTAACAGAAAATATCTGTAAATATCTGTGCTATGTATCCATCAAATTGCTCATATTCATATCAAACATTTCTTGAATTATAATACATGCAGAAAGCTCCATTTTTTTATAGACTACATATGTAAATATTAGATAATGTACACTGAGCTTGTGAAATTGGACATGGACCTGTATTGTGATGTTTTTCCTTTTGGAAAGATTGAGCTTAGGGTTGATGATTAATTTACGGAAATACGACAGTGTATTTTAGCAGTGTACAAGGATCAGGGTGGACACTACATCCAGGACTATTGTGTCTTATAGGTTATCTTTTTTATTCAGCAACCACCACTCATTCATTTTTAGCCATGCAATGCATAGTCTATTTTCTGAACTACTATTTGATCTCAGGACAAGTAGGTTATTGTCATATTGTATAAGTGTTAGAGTGAAAATCCTGGTCATAAACGTTTTACTCTAGAAATGTTAGGTATGTATTTTTTTTTACAAGTGCAATTTCCAAAAAGAATCTTGAAACTTTTTATGTCACTTAACTTATATACTGTCATCTGCAATATTAAAAACTGTCATACGTACACCTTTATATAACAGCCTGAAGTCATGTAGCACAAATATGAATTGATAAATGCCTCCCTAAAGCCTTTCTCTTGATTCTTTGTCAGCTAGCAGTTAATTGTGATTTATATGCAGATATTAACCTACTTAGTAAACCTGAGTATAATCTGAATGACTGGCACTTAAATAGCTGAATAAATTTTGGTCAATTTCTAGAGGAACATCTGCTAGAAGACAGTTGGCTTTGGTGAGTGATTATAGTCAGATAAAATTTATTGAAGGTGCAGTTAAACATAACATACAATAAATGTAAGTTTATTGTTTTGTGAGCAGAGTGAGACCTACATGTGCACACTCACCTTACCGACATCATATACACACAAGGCTTACACACACCATGTGCACACTCACTGTGCATATGTGTACATCACATACACATTAGTGGTACACACACCCTGTACTCATGCATGATTTGATATAATTATGTTTGTAACTTTTCTCTTTTGAATATAATGTTGGACAGATTAAAGCCCTGCTATAACATATATATTAAACATTAAAAACATTTATTATATATTTTATTTTATATTATTATTATTATTATTATTATTATTATTATTATTATTATTATTATTATTATTATTATTATTATTATTATTATTATTGTGTGATTCTATTTAAAATGTGAGGATTCTGTGTTTGAAAATTCTATCAAAATAATCAGAGATTAGTCTTTATGTGAAGATATTGCCATGTTTGAAATTTCTTACAGCCTTTTTTATTTTAACATATTATGAAATAATCAATTATTTCAATTGGATCGTCATTCTGAGATGTAAAAAGCGAAGAATTTTACAATACTGGTTCAAACATTTATGCCTTGATAGCAAATTGTCTGCATAACAGTTCTGAGTTTTATTTACTGCAGACTACCTGGAATACATTTTGTCTCTTGAGGCTGAAGCATGGGGCAGGCTAACATGTAGATAAACTCTTCTGGTATCTCACCATTGCTTAAGCATGTTTCTAATTACCTTCCTTTTTTATTCATGTATCTCTGTTTTATATTTTTTTCAGATGGGTGACTCCTCATCCTCAATATTTCCCTCCACTCGAGCAGAAACAGCAATAAGCATGAAGAGGGGTTGGTTTCTGTCTTTGGTTATCTAGCTGTATGAGTATAAAACATGTCATAAAGCTAGATAACCGAAAGTAGAAATTAATCTCTAACTCACAACCATCTTGTGTGAATCTCCCAAACCATGTGACCTATGGACATGTTTAACAGGTAGGCCTGCAGACAATGTTATTATTATAATGAAAACCATTTTGTGTAAAGGTTTAAAAATAAACGTCTTTGAACAGCTTTCTTTTTGAGCTGATATTTGAAAAATGGTAAGTAATGATGCTTTATGGACCACAGGTAACCATATTTACAAGTGTAACATAAGTTATAATTATACATTTAATGTAAGGATTTCTGAACTGTTTCATTTCCAAATATTACAATTGCACATATAGGCTAGATCAATATAGCCAGGGTAGTTTAAGTAGGCTGGTTATTTGGGGCTTTTGTGCACTTTTATTCTCATTTGCAACATTTTAATGTAAACTTTTCCTGATGCTTTGTGATTCTGTTCTTGTCTGTGTGTGAATGAATAAAAAACACCTGCATGACTGTATCTCAAAATCTATCCTCAGATTTGTATTTTTTGTTTGTTTTCTACTGATGAAGGCATAAGTAAATGTTCAAGTGCTAAACCCACTCCTATGCCTAACCGGTAGTTTTGCACCTTTTGTATGGATTAGACTGTGAGAAGTCTTAGAGATGTACAGTAACTGTATGGATATGTTTAGCAATGCAGAAATAATTGTAGCACTCTACTGTATTTATTCAAAATTCTCTCCACACTATTCAAAGTTTCTTGTAGTTATCTATACTAGCTGAAAACTAAAAATATATTTTGTAATTTCTTTTATATATCTGTGAATTCACAGTGATTTTGCATTGTTGTGGATCATGCCTTCTGTCTTCTGGTTTATTTATTTATTTTAATAAAATTGTATGCTTCCAATAGTAAAATGGGATATGTTCTAGTGCATCCTATACTAGATAAGTTTATGTTTACAGAACGTGCAGAAATTGCTTTATAGAGTCTGTGCAGCAGACCCATTAATGGTTGCCATGGTACCAGCTTGGTGATAATAACAATGAGTATTTTTCAATGCTTAATTTTAATTTCCTCTTCTTCTGTGTTCCTTTTCAGAGCTCTGTTCCAGTCTACAACATGCCATAATAAAGTACAGTGTCATGAACTTAGGCTGCATGCTGTACAGAAGAGGTGACAGATACATGGATGCTAGGAGGAAAACACCTTTGTTCCTGATTGCCATATTTCTCATCATGCCGAGAGATCTCCGGTGCCATCTGGGTATATGGGGCACTATGCCCGTGCCACCGGCGATAAAGCCCCATTATCTCCCTGGAGCCTTGGCACGATGAACGAGGAAGGCAGGGAGGCCATCTTGAGGGAGATCTCACTGAAACAGCTAAGATGGCTGGACTGGCATACGAGGTGAGTTGCATCATAGCCTTTTCTATTCCTGTGTGTATGTGTGTGTGTGTGTGTGTGTGTGTGTGTGTGTGTGTGTGTGTGTGTGTGTGTGTGTGTGTGTGTGTGTGTGTGTGTGTGTGTGTGTGAGCATGTGCATGGATGCATTTGAGAGCTAAACCGGTCCTGCTCAGCTCTTTGCCTATCTGATTTTACAATACTAATTAACAGAGTGGAGGAGGGGAGGTAAATAAAACAAATAAGCTGGCACCGATTGCAGTAGAGACTGCCATCTTCTTTTGTTAGGATTTCCATGTGAATTAACATTGAACTCTGGTCTTTATGATTTTTGTTGTTTCCACACAGCTACCATTACATTGTAGCTTAACTAAAAATGTAATCTTATAGTCTTTTACCTGGTGATTAAAATAGGAAACACTGTGAGAAGCTGTCAGGCTTTTTCTAGGCTTCCTCCATTTGAATTATGCTGGCAAAATGACATAAACTATGTTTTCACAAGGACCTTGTTTTTTGTAGGTTAAACACAACTGTAACATTCAAATGCAACTGGAGAGCATGATTTGTGCATAATTAATTAGCATTCTGATGCTCTGTAATAGGTTTTAAATATTTGATACCTAAATCTGAAACATCATCCAAGGGGAATGTAATTACTTTTGTGAAAGAGCAGTGGGAAAGTTGCATATGTAGTACACAGTTTAACAACACACTTCCTATTCTTAAAGCAAATAGTTTTGTTTGCAGTCAGGGATGGATAATGAGAGGAAAATAGAGAGGAGACAATAAAGCAACTAGCACTGCTAATGAGTGGGGCTGAGCAAAGATCCTCTTGACATAGTTGCACTGAAAGGAAAGAAAAGGCCAAAGCTTCAGTGTGTCAATGGGAGAGGCAGCATCCCAGAGGTACTTCCCATAGACTTTGCTCTCTGTGCTATTCTCCTGGTTTCACTGTTCTTCATTCCCTCTTCCATTCCAAACCTTCTTTGACTGTAGAAATGTCAACTAGTTAAAAAAGTGAACTAAAGAACCAATAAATGAATGAATGAAAATGAATGTATGAATAGCTCTGCAAAATGCTCTTTTTCTTTGTGCTTGTTATGCACAAGTACAATTTGCAATCCATAACTTTTTTTTTAAAGTGTAAGACTAAACTTGCTTAAATAATATTATTTAGATTGTGAAATTCATGTGCACATAACCCTGCTTGAAATTGATAAATAATACTCTTTTGCCAGGTGTTCACAACATATATTTTAATTTTTATTAATTACTTTACAGTGACAAAGAGCAACGCTGTGACACATTCTTATTGCACTCTAGCCACAGTTGAAATGGCTAAAATGGCACCCCATGCCCCTGGCACTCTAGTCTCCATCTTGAATGGACATGAGAGTTAGATCGGCCCATGGGCTGCCATGGGGTCGGCAGCTGCAGCAGCATGCCTTAATGAACAGAACGTGGTGTCTGCCATTATTATTCTGCCCCACTCGCATCTTTCCTCGCTTATTGTAGGCCCCCTCCCTCCTAAAGCACCGTTCCCACCATTGTCAGGACTGGTACTTCTACACCATGGCTTGAAGGGGGGCAGGGTGGGAAAGCCCGGAGCAGACTAGACAGGACCAGATGCCAAAGACATTAGACTGGTATGCAGATTGGGGAGCTTTTGTGTGTGACTGTGTGTGTGTATGCATACAGGCAAATAAACAGGAGCAGGCTGTAGGCCCCCTGATCATGTTAATTGGTCTTCTCATTGCTAATGCTTGTCTGGTACAGATGGAGATGTTGTGGTGGCATACGTGAAACAGGGCCCTTTGTCCAATATCTAAAATGTACATTACAGCTATAGCAAGAAGTGACCGTTAGATTTACTTCACAATTACAGATTTATTGCACAGTTACAGCATATTGCAGTCATTTATATTTCATTTTGTGTTGTAGAATAATTTGACCATAGCTTAATTATTTTAACATGTCCACATATTACAATATTCATCCATATCACATCAATTTATTATACTGTAAGTTATGATAAAATTTTTGAGTGTCATATTTAAGTATTGTGCTAATGGTTATTAAGCTCTGGTTAGTGAAGTTTTCAGTATAAGTGTACATTTATGATTATCAGAATTTATTCTAAGCAGCCTTTTTCTGTAGATATAGAGTATAGAGACCACCATTTAAAAAAACAAATAGCCAGAGATGGATTTTATAACAAATGTCACTGTGCACATAAGATAGACTGGATGGTGTTAACCTGCTATAGTTTATAAAAACAGAGCAGAAAGAGGTTACATAGGCAGTGTGAATTAAAAATATGGTTTGGTTTGAGTGTTTGGGAGGATGAAGGGGAGAAGCATGTGATGATGGCGAGATGAGGCACCGTGTTTAATTCTCTCTTCCCGTTACTGTGAAAATGAGCTCTGTTGTGTGCTGGCAGCTTGGCATGTGTATATATTTTTGATTTATTTTTTTATTTTTAATCATTTACTTTCCAAATAGTAATAGAGTCCTAAATACCATTTTTTTTATTGATTTGGCATTAAATAATATTTATGAACATATTGCTCATTTGTTATACGTTTCCGAACAGGGTTGCATATGGTCTTATACATAGTAATTCCTAGATCGCATATAGCAAGTCCACACATTTAGTGCAAATTTAGGTCAAGTGCCTGAGGGATCAAAAAGTAAGGCTTTCTGTGTGTCAGAGGGCAAAAGCTTATAACTCTCATTAATGAGGTACAGTAAATCCTCTAAAGCAAAAGAGGAAAAGCCCGAGAATAACATCAGGAGATCGCTAAAATCATTATGAATGCCTTTGGTGTTTACATCATCTACATTTTGACAGACATACCAAACTGTAAGCACACACACACACACACACACACACACTTATCAGGCATCCTTTTTAGTCCATGGTCATCTGAAGTGTGGAGGTTTTTATTTATCATAGAGATGAAATCCTTATAAAGTTATTGCATGTGACATATAAAGTCAGGCCTCTTCACTTTGTGTAAATGTGGATTGACAAAAGAAGACATACACGGTTTGGCAAGAGTATTAAAATACTCTCATACACCATTCAGGGCCTTGGATGAGAGCCAATGTAGGTCAAGCTTAATCTTTAGCTTAGACTAATCTCTCACAAAGAATGTTTTAAGTATCTCCCAGGAAGATAGAGACGTTCTTCTAGTCTATGCTTTACAGATTAGAAGTTATCTGCATTAGAGTCACATAGGCAGAGGTTATCCACTAAGGTTAAAATGGGAGTAAGTGTTTATGTTAACCAGAGTATGTAGAACTGCTGTACCAGACAAAACAGGACTATCTGGGACAGTGTTTTTCTTTTCTATCCTAAAAACTGCTTCTGAAATTTTATTGGACACATTCAAGAAATTGTTTAAAAATATGACATAGCAGTAGAATAATTTGATGTACAGTTGGGTGTATTATGTGCTGTTAATATTGGTTTAGAATTTTAAATTGAACTAGATTCATCAAATGATATACATTTAAAGCTGTAAGTAAACGTATTACATAAAATCAAAGACATTTCTTATTGTTAAACCTATTAAAATAAGATTTAAAAGCTATATAATAATTACAAAATAATATATAATATAATAATATATAATATAATAATATAATAGCCAACCCTTACAACAACATTAAAAATTATTGTATTATATAAAACTCTCTGTAGATCTGCAATTCTGCATTTGATATGCATGTGAGACAAAACTTTAGCTATCCATCAAGTTCAAGTTCATTGCTGTTGAAGCATCCTGGCTGTAGCCTGTCTATAGTCGTATACCCCTTTCTCTCTCCATCTCTCTCTCTGTCGTCCCTCTCAGAGGGAGAGCTGTTCACCCTTTGACCTGTGTGGAGGTTGCTATGGGAGGTAGGCTGGCTGCCTCAGTAATGTGGCTGTGAAAAGGCAGTGCTGTCAAGGCCATCTCAAGATGTGTGCCCCCTCCACTCCTCCGCAGCTGGGCACAGACCCAGAGCCTGGGAATGTCAGAGCTTCGGGTTCGTCAGACACCCCCTAACCCACAGTAGCCCCTCTGAGACGCCCCCCTCCCACAGCTCCAGTCTAGCCATAGTCTCAACCGTCTGTCTAAAGCCACATTCGAACCCCTGTTTGTGCAGCACTCATCCCAAGTGCAAAGTGTGTTTTAGGATAACCCTAGAGCATCTCAGCTTTTAGAGAACTATTCGCTAATTCTCTCTCTCTCTCTCTCTCTCTCTCTCTCTCTCTCTCTCTCTCTCTCTCTCTCTCTCTCTCTCTCTCTCTCTCTCTCTCTCTCTCTCTCTCTCTGTGCGTGTGCTCTGTATGCAAATAATTACTTTGCCTTTTAAAGCATTACATCTAACAATGAAAAGTGAATGTAGGGGATATTGCTTGCATAATTGTGTAGCTATAAAATATTTGTAACTATGCCAAGCAATACCAGGTGGCTGCACAGACTATGTGCTGAAAACAGAACCATGAATTTGTGTGTGTGTGTGTGTGTGTGTGTGTGTGTGTGTGTGTGTGTGTGTGTGTGTGTGTGTGTGTGTGTGTGTGTGTGTGTGTGTGTGTGTGTGTGTTTGGGTCTGTGTGTGTGTGTGTGTTTGTGTCTGTGTCTGTGTCTGTGTCTGTGTCTGTGTCTGTGTGTCTGCGTGTCTGTGTGTGTTATGTCCGTGTATGCTTCATGCATGTTTTCACCGTTAATTCTAGTCCTGCATGCTGCTGGGAGGAGACAGAGAAATAAAAGAAAAGTGATTTGCATAAGCTGTATGGAGTCCAAAGACTGGTGAAAAAAAAACAGATATCAGCAACCCACTAAAGGAAAAAAGGCAAACACTGTTCTGGGCAGACAGGAAAGAGAAAGGCAGTGTTTGCATGGGAGATGGGGGTGAAACTGACAGAAAGATGCTCACCTACAGTGATAAAAGGAACTGGATAATCTTTGTATCATTTTAAAACTGTGACAGAGTTGGCACATTACAAAGACTTATTGTAATAAAGAAAAAGAATGATTGTTTGGAAATACACAGACAAATTACGTCACTATCACTATCACAATTCTGCAGTGAGTGTGATATGTCAAAGTTGAATAATAATAATAATAATAATAATAATAATAATAATAATAATAATATCGTTTTTATTATTGTTATAGTTAATTTCTTATTTGATAATGTTTTTTTAAATTACACTATCACATATGTAAGATTATTATAAACATTTAAAATAACACCTTGCCTTTCTTTTACTTTTTACCTTTTTTCAGAGCACTCTTGGTGTGTTAACTGCAGCAGAGGACACTGAAAACCATGATGGAATATGGACCCTTTTCTCTTCAAGAATAGAATTATAATATTTGTAAATGTGATTTTTATGTCATATTGACAGTCAACTTCATATATTAACACAATCTGTATTTGAGTAGGAGCTTTTGGTTTATTGTTTTACTTTGAGATTGCATCCTGTTTATTAGACTGTTATTTCTTTGTTCAGCAGAAAGTAAAACCTTATACAATGTGTATATTGTTGAGTTTTACATAAAAGTTATGAATAAAAGCTATTTCAGAAACCACTGTCAACGAATTCTGTATGAGACAAACAGCCAACAGGAAATTCAGACACACTGTTTAGGGCAGCTGTGTGAAAATGTTCACTTGCACTAACAGGGTCACTTCTCACCTCAGTGCGGATTAAACACATGATACTAACGGAACCTAGTGCTGGCTAGAGATTACATAATAAGAGGAAATTTAGCAATTTGAGTCAGCACCCTGGACAGCGGACAGCACTGTAATATAGCCTAGACAAAATTATTTTCTCACAATAATCCACTGTGTGGAATGAAATGAATTTAAAACATCTGTACAATTTCAAAACGCGTAACTGAAAAATAATTAAAAAAATCTACAAAATGCGTCTGTCGAGTATTAAAATAATTTGGGAACTGGATGTAAGACAAATCTAAACTCTCAGTGCCAGTCACAAGCCCTAAAATTAGATGGTTGTGTCAGGAAGGGCATCCGGAGTAAAGCATTTGGAGCAACAACATAAATTCTAAAACAATACGTTCCCCAAACGCGGATAGTACTTTTTAAATATATAAATTCTTGGGTTTTTACAATAAGGTAATATAGAAAATATAGTGAGAAGGGCTTTGCATGCGGTTTTTTTTTTCAGAGCTCTGCTGGATGCACACGAAAGGATGTGAAAATGTGGATGTGGTTTAATAAAGCTTTAATTAGTCGCTTAAAGGCTGTTCAGCTGTGCAGGCAAAACGAATAAACCAATGCACTGACATTACGAGCTCAGAAGCTCACGTCAAGGAAATTAAAATATTTCCATGTCACGAAACTGGAGCGATGCCTAACTTCAATATCGTGGTTCCCTTTATTTAACAGACCCCTTAAATAGAGACCTGGACTACAAGGAAATAAGCTTTAGTAATCTGTAAAATACACACTTCAACAAATCAGAAGCATTGACTGCAACTCTGTTACCCCACTACATCACATAATCCTGTAAAAGAGCTGGTATTTCAGAGTTGTTTTTTTTATTGCTACAACGTTTTTTATTTGTTTTATTTTGAACGATTTCTTGATATTTTAGCGTAATTCATCCTCCCCCAACGCTGTTGGTGTTTAATTTAAACTATAACTATTAAATAGTTTAGAAATTACAATAAGACTACAGGATGGAAAAATAGCATTTGACTGATTATATGAAATAATTTGGTTTTCTGTTCCACCAACGAAAATGTCGTCCTGATAGCTGTATATTGATGAGAATAGACTAAATTGTGGCTTCCAACTGCCCATACAGTCGCTTTTCTGCTATACAGATCACAGAACTATGGTTTTATAATAAAAAATACAATATATTCTTGACTTAATGTATAGGGTAATTATCTTTTTTTTTATAAGTGATGTATGTATTTATTTCTAAATACGTTTATATCAAAATACAAACGTGTCTATGGAAACATTTTAAAAGAAATATGTCGAATCACAACGAGTTAGTTCTGTTAAACTCACCAGCTTATAACTGAGTGTCCAGTATTAAGCCTGACTCCCTTGGGGTCTGATCCGCTAAACGGACAGTGTATTGACCATGTATGACATTAACCCTGGCTGAATGAAGCTGTAGTGACGCTCATGTTATTTTGAACAGGACCTGGTTGGTGGCACTGCCTTGGCCAGTCCCCTAGAGGACAATAAACCAAGCCAAAGGGCTCTGCGTCGGTCAAAGGTTAAAGTCAGAGGTTAAGGACCACTAATTAAACGGTGATTTCCTTTTAATTCCCTCGTGACCACTGAGCTGTCAATATGTTTGCTTCTTTTACAAGGTCACTAAATAAACATGTGGTGTCCAACTACAAGTTAATAAACGCTACAGATCCTATAGCCTGCATAGCAAAATAGCACAGCACAGATTCTGTAAAACGCAGACTGACAGACAGACAGACAGACAAATAGACAATAATTCCAATATAAAGTTACCAGAGTAAGAGTGCGATGTGTAAAGCTTCTGTTATGTTGTGAAATATTTGATGTTACTATTAAATAGAAATACTATTAAAATGAATCTATACTGTAACATAAAATTGCGTGTTCTACTTTGTCTGAACTACATATTTTGATTCTTATGTTTTGTTTTTATACTTTTCTAATAATTTATCATGGTAGATAGGCTCATGTAGATAGGCTCATGTAGATAGGCTCATCAAGTTTTTCACACATGGAAGGAATATGGGAGCACATGAAGAAACAAAAACAAAAAAACAAAAAACAAATGAAAGTCCATTTCAGCAATGTTATATTAGGAATTCAAACTAACACATGCGACCCCATGTCAAAAATATCGACATCTTTCAGAAAATTACATCATTAAAGCACAAATGAATGACTCTTGTATAAATATCACGTGAAAATAAAAACATGTATAGAAACGTGCACAAGCAACAAACAAACATGAAAACACGGGACATTTTAATGGTTTATTTAGACCCTATTGAGTGTAAATCCTATTTATTTAGTGTGATAAACCAAAGGTTTAAATATTTCACCAGAGGTCTCCGACATGCTGCAGAGAGTGAACAAGACCTGCTTGTTTCTGCGAGCCAGACTGCATGAGTGCTGCTGAGGATGGAGTGTGTATGATAAGTTAGCATAAGAATGGTGTCCGGGCTTGTGAACTGCTCTGACCTTTTAACCTTTCTCTCTGAGGACATGAATAGCATGGCTCAGGGCCTGGCCAGCCTTTTCACGCGCTCTTAGACGTGCCTAAGCTCCTAAGCATGGTGATTTAACGAATGAACGTGTCCTCGTCTGCAGGGTTTGCTATTACACACACTGCCAGAGGTTTGTTTAAAGCGTCCCCCGTAGACACACACAGCCTGAGAGAAAATAGGCGGTCTGATCTAAGACAAGGGCCCATTTACTGGGAAAGCTGCGGGATAGTCTATGGATCTTGATTCCGTTCCTTTAATATAAAACTGAGGAAGAAATTTGGCAACAGAGTCTCCATTCAATGAAGCTGCTCTAAGAAATAGAAATATATAGAAGGGTAACAGAACAATAATTCTTGACCCATATCATATATATATATATATATATATATATATATATATATATATATATATATATATATATATATATATATATATATATATGCATACACTTTCAGTAAAAAAGTTCTTTATCAAGCACACACCTTTCACCTAAAGATGTGCAGCAGTTTTACACTATGATCCATTATAGACATAATTAATGATAGAATAATTTAACATACAGGCCACACATATACAAATAACAGTGGCAGATGCCAGATACCGTGTGAGATCCAAATGTCTTCAGATCATGACATCAATGTTTTTCTAGCTGATAAACATTAAGAGATTGGGACACTCTTATATATATATATTTAAAATTTTATTTAATTCTGATTATTGCAGATTATTACAGAAAGATGCTATGTGGTCTATTGTAACCTGTGATAACCCTGATAAATATGATAAATAATTTTTGTAGCAAACCCATTTTCATGCCTACCACAGGTTTATCTTCTGACGAGGAGCTGCATGGTCCGTGCTAGTGTGTAGGACGACCCTGACCCCTGGCGGTGTAATCTATGTACTGCACCTTCCCTTTTAAAAACATAATCTTATAAAATATAATATTTCTATATTTCTATAGTTATATACATCTCCGTTTACATTTTTGGAGAATTGGCAGTTCCTCTTATTCAGAACAAACTCTAAAATGTGATGCATGTACAGCAATACAAATTGCAAACATATAAAAGTCTGGAAGGATATGTATATATGTTTATGGTATTTAAGTGTTAGTGTTCCACAAAACTAAGAATTATACATAGAACAATAACAAAATATAAATCCCGAGTGATACGAAGTAAATTAAATAAAAGTAAATAAAAATAATTAGTAAACAAATATTGTATTAATTAAATACAAACTTCCGACACGAATGACTTGATATTTATGACTTTTACTCGAGAGACTAAATGTGTTTTTGGAATAAGATCTTAAAAATAAAAACTACGACCCCGGCAGGACTCGAACCTGCAATCTTCTGATCCGAAGTCAGACGCCTTATCCATTAG
The DNA here is from genome assembly GCF_022655615.1 of Tachysurus fulvidraco. Lineage (NCBI taxonomy): Eukaryota > Metazoa > Chordata > Actinopteri > Siluriformes > Bagridae > Tachysurus > Tachysurus fulvidraco. The sequence goes on from NC_062527.1 coordinate 11,960,546, forward strand.
GCCACGAGGCCTGCAAGGGACGCTTCAAAATGTCTCCTTTAGTCATTGTGAGAACCGGAAGTTACATATGCTCTATTATTATCTAGTTATATATGCGATACATATGCAATGCTCTATTGCAGTTTGTAACATTTTAGTAGATAGCAATAATAATTCTCATTACAAACCCTATTTTTTAACAACAAAATAGGGTTTGTAAAAGAATTATTATTACTATCTACTAAAACGTTCCATGGTAGTTACCACGCTTAGCCACATGGTGTCGCTGTGGCAAATGTGGAGCGGTTTCAGCCAAAATGGCTTCTTACTCGATGTTGTGTGATGTTCATGAGTCGCGAGTTAAAGTTAAAACACGACCTAAACACGTTAGAGTTAAAAATCTGGTGAGAAACCTAAATATGATTAAATCTATATATTTTTATTACTGCATTAGCAGACGGATATCTGTGAATTATAGTTAAACTGTCGCTGTGTGCTGAAGTTTACAGTCTAACGCTGTTAGTGTTTATACTGTAATATTGTTCTGTAACTGTGTCCTTTGGTTTCTGCTTTAAAGCTAAGATCACCGGCATTATATGAATAGCAAGTTATCACGTTTAAACGTGTACATTTGTAAATTTATCTATCTATCTCTCTATCCATCTATCTATCTGTCTGTTATATGTCTATCTGTCTGTCTGTCTGTCTATCCATCTATCTATCACGTATCCAGGATATGCCCCATCCTAAAGCATACTGAGGGAAGATGCTCCATCTGGTGTCTCTCTGGAGGAGGTGGCGATACCCTTTAGCTCCTCTGCAGAGACAATGGTGCTCAGCTGCAGGTGAACCCAAAGTGCAGGAGCGCTCCAGTGAGACTCGTTTGAGCCCCCTCAACATCCAGATGCTCTCCAGGAATCTGCACGAACAAATTTTTCACCCCTCAACTGTAGAATACTCAAGTCAGGACATAGAGAAAAGCATCAGACATTTAGAGATGCATAATCTCTGGGGAAAGGAAGCATCACTGTTGAATAATGTGGAACTGAAGTTACCCAATATGTATGGCAAAAACATTGATGACCACTTTTGTAAGCTTGCACAAACGCAAAGCCTGCCTTACTTGGAAGCAGCAAGGAATCTGCAGGAAGCGCAAATACCTGAAATGCCCTCGCAGTGGGCTTGGGAAGTGGGCTGGGTGAAGTACACTGGGCTGGGTGGCGAACATACAAAGGTGGATTTTCCAGAGGAGAATGCTCTGGTGTTTGATGTGGAAGTCTGCATGGCAGAGGGCCACTGTCCCACACTGGCGGTGGCCGTTTCTCCAAATGCTTGGTGAGATGTAGACTCTAACTGCGGTGTCTTTCAGTCTTATCCACAAAAGAGCAAGTGTTCGTGCAGTTTTATTTTTATTGCAAACAGACAGGACCCATACCTCCTAGTCTAATCAAACTGATCAAACTATTGGAGTCAGGTTTGGCTTACTTGTTAGAAAGTTAAACCGTATTGCCCCTTTGAGGATACGATTGGACCCCCTGTATTAGGTACATTTGTAAAACTGAAAAAAAAATGATCTTGATGAATTTTTTTTAAAATTTCATTTAAGATATTCACCACACAATTGTATGTTTAACTGATAATGAATGCTCTAGGTATTCGTGGTGCAGTAAAAGGCTGATTGAGGAGAGGTACAGCTGGTCCAGTCAGTTGACGCTAGCAGACCTGATTCCTCTGGAGACTGCAGCCAACTCCAGCAGGCCTCCAGGCGGACACTGGAAAGAGAGACTTGTAGTGGGACACAATGTCAGCTTTGACCGAGCGCACATTAAAGAACAGTATCTCTTAAAGGTACACATTTGCTCTAGGTTTTAAGTACCAAATACTGATTTTCCACATTTTACTACAATCTTCATCGTTTTCTTTTTTTTATCTTTATTCCTTTGCTCTATATCTCTTTGGATTATCTTGATGTATGAATTGACTGATTTATAAATATTAATTATTTAACTCAGTTTATGCTGTTCATGATTAGGGCTCCAAGATGCGTTTCCTGGATACAATGAGCCTCCACATGGCTATCTCAGGACTGACAGGTTTTCAGCGGACCCTCTGGATGGCCAGCAGGTATGGCAAGAGACAAGGACTGCATGAAGTCAAACAGCACATGAAGAAGCTTGGACGCCGCCCTGAGGGCCCAGCGGTTTGTGGACTTGAAAATATTTAATACACATTTTAAGTTTGGTTGTACCAGCCCTGTTACTATATACTGGAGCTGCACAATAATTGTTGAAAATAGATTTAAAACTAAAAATGATACAACAAAAGAAAAACAAAGATTATTTATATATAAATTCATATTAATGCTTGATGTATGCTTTAGACTAATTATTTAATTTAATATATGTTGTATCTGTGTATGTGTGTTGCTCTTAGATTGGTTCTTGGGACTGGGTCAACATAAGCAGTATAAATAACCTAGCTGATGTCCATGCTCTGTATGTTGGAGGGGATCCTCTGGAAAAAGAGGCCAGAAATATTTTTGTGAAGGGCAGCATGAGTGATATTAGGAGCAATTTCCAGGTAAAAGTCATGCATTATAAATATGTACACATGTTCTGAGACACAGCCCTCGCTGGTTCTTAGAATTCAATGGTTACAAAAAATACCTCATGATGCTTATAAAATAACCCATTAAACTGTTTTGCTGATTTATGTTTATAGGAGCTGATGCAGTATTGTGCAATGGATGTACTGGCTACTCATGAGGTGTTTATTCAACAGTTGTCCCTCTTCATGGAAAGGTATGGTATTTCACATATTCTCTGCACATATCTTTCTCCCTTATTTAACTGTCAGTTTAATCTATTTAACCAAACTTTTTGTATCGCTGTAGGTGTCCTCATCCAGTGACTCTTGCAGGAATGCTGGAGATGGGTGCTTGTTACTTGCCTGTCAATCAGAACTGGGACCGGTATTTGGAGGATGCCCAGGACACATATGAGGAGCTTCAAAGGGAAATGAAAAAATCTTTGATGATTCTTGCAGATGATGCCTGTCAGTTACTGCAGGACAACAGGTACTGACCAGCTTTGTGTTTCCAATAAATGATTAATTATGCACACTTTATAAAAGGGGGTTATTTTGTGTTAAATCATGAATATATGTATTTGTCTTCTTAAATGTCATGAGCTGAACAGTCATGCATAACTTATAATGTAAGGTACAAGGAGGACCCTTGGCTTTGGGACCTAGAGTGGGATGTTCAGGAGTTTAAACAGAATAAAGCGACTGTGAGCAAGAGAAAGAAGGCAAAGCAGGAGGCTGAAAAAGCAGCAGCATTATCTGCACCTGGGAGCCTGAGAAAAGACTGGGATGAGGGTAAGATATTTAGCTTTAAATGCAATATGTGCAAACTATTAAGACATTGATTTTGCTTGTTATTTATATTTTCTTCTTTGGTGACGTGTTAATGTGATCCTGTGTGAAGCTGAACTTTCAGTAACACTAATACCATTGTGGTATATTCATTGATTTTATGAATATCTGCAGATCCAGGACCTCCGGAGGAAGAGGAATGGACAAAGGACCCCAGCAGAGATCTTGTGGAGTGGCTAAAGGGTACAGTGAGCTGCCTGCCGAAGAGGAGACAGCACATGCCTGCACACCCAGCGTGAGTACAGGAATAACACACATGCATTGTGCTTGTACTATTTCGCTCCTTTCTCTTGACGTTTCTGTCTGTTAGCTGGTACCGTAAGCTGTGTGTAAGGATGACTGAGGAGGAGGACTGGTCTCCTGGAGCCACTTTGATCAGCTTGCAGATGAGAGTGACACCCAAGCTGATGGGCCTCACGTGGGATGGATTTCCTCTGCATTATACAGAGAAACATGGCTGGGGCTACCTTGTCCCAGGACGCAAAGACAACTTGGAGACCACAGAGGAAACTGAAGGACCTGTATGTCCCTATAGGTACAATCTTTATTATGCTTTGAACTCGGCATTTTTGTGAGCTTTTTGTGGGCACTTTTTTTAAATTTTCAGATCACATAGAACATATTTATATACTAAACAAGCTTTTTAAAATAAATTAGTTTGAGTTCTAACTGAATATATAACATTTCGTTGGTTGAAATTCACAATTAATTCTGTTTCTGGTAGCAGTTCTAGCAAACACATATCTGAATATTTACATTATTTCACTAATTAATTATCACTTTATTTAATGACGTTTCAGTTTTAATGGTTTTTACTGTAATTGTTATTTAGTTTGATGGGTTTTATGTAGTTTCGTGTAATTGCGGTTAATAATTGTCTTGCCGTTTGCCATCTCTAGGGCAATTGAGAACCTCTACAAAGAATATTGTGATCAGAAAGGGAAGGAACAGCCCCAGTGTTTGGACAGTCTGCCCTCGGATGACCTTATGCTGACTAACAGCAGTGTGTGGCAAACAGTAAGATTTTAAATGAGATGCAAGTCCTTTGTGGGCATCACACCTCCATTCATATTTCTAGTGTATAGAGTAATCAGTGTACCTATAATGTAAACTGATTCTTGTGGGAAGTGACAGACAGTAAGCTTTGGGCTAAACCTGGGAACATATAATTATAATAATAATACAATAAATCTTTTACATTAGCAACTTTACCAATAACGCTGTGTGTTTGCGGTCCTCTAGGTGGAAGAGCTGAGTCGGCTAGAGGTCGTTTCTGAAGATGAGACATTGCCAAAGACAACGAGGGCCAAAAAGACTGAAGTCAGTTTCCATTTACCTCAATGGCAAGACAAGACATTTTACCCCTTATGATATTGAACTCTTAAAATATCTTAATGAAGATATACTGTGTTTCATTCTGATTCTATTAATTTTTTAAATGTAGAGCGTACCATTTCCCTTGTTTATGTCTATCTGATAACACAGAGTCTGGACTCAAGTCATGAGTGTCCCTATCACCATGGAAATGGACCATACAATGATGTCAACATCCCTGGATGCTGGTTCTTCAAGCTACCTCATAAGGTGACTTGAGACAACTTTCCAACTTTCATTATACAAATTATATGAATCCCTGCTCTGTAGTCATAACCCTGTGGAGAATGACCATGATCTTATGTGTCAGGATGGGAATGAGAATAACGTAGGCAGCCCCTTCTCTAAAGATTTTCTGTCTAAAATGGAGGACGGAACCCTCCAGGCAGGCAGAGGAGAAACCAACGCAGCACGTGCACTGGAGATCAACAAAATGATCTCATTTTGGAGAAACGCCCACAAACGCATCAGGTACGCTTGAGTGTTTTGTCAGTAACATTCTGATGAAGTTCCCTGTGATCAGATATTCAGACTATTGTGTATACACATTATTGATTTTTGTTCTTTCTCTGTGTAGTTCTCAGATGGTCGTCTGGCTACGGAGAGGAGAACTTCCTCGCAATGTTATCAAGTATGTCAGGATTATCTTGTACCTTCCAGTAATTACGTTTTGGTTGCATCTCTAAAATCATACTTTGACCTACACAGACATAATGACTACAGTGAAGAGGGGCAATATGGTGCCATTATACCGCAGGTCATTACTGCTGGGACAGTTACCCGCAGAGCTGTGGAACCGACATGGCTTACAGCCAGTAATGCACGGGTAAGAATGAAAAGGACATGTTGAGTTTTTCCACATACAGGGTGTCCAAAAAGACTAAACCCTATGTGAATTTGTTGAGCAAATTTGCAAAAAAGAAAAAAGTGGAAAAAAGCTAAGAAAATGCATAAACCAAAAGGGTGAACATGAAAAGAATATGTTGTAAATAATACATACAAAATTAATTAAAAGTTTTACTCTCAGTGGGTTTTCAGACCCCCTTAGGTATTTATCAAAGTTGTCCCAGTGACCTTGCTTCAAAAATGGGAGAAATGCAGGTAAAGTAGATATATTGCATGGAATGACAAATTATTCAAAATTTGTGCATGCATATTGTATGACCCTAAAATTAAAACAAGTCTAATTACAAAGCAATCACCAATTTAAGATCCCTGAGGCTTTCAGAGCCCTTGTATAACCATCAAGGTTGTATGTCCTTTAGACTGAGACATCTACGCTGCAATATTAACTTGTCCTTACTCAAGGTCAGCTATGATACACTGAAGAAAGATGAACACAGAAATGAATTATTTTAATGATCCTTTGAAACTTCTACATCTTAATGTTTTTTGCAGCGGGATCGTGTAGGCAGTGAACTGAAAGCTATGGTGCAGGTGCCTCCTGGTTATCACCTGGTTGGATCAGATGTTGATTCACAGGAATTGTGGATTGCTGCTGTTCTAGGAGAATCTCACTTTGCTGGCATGCACGGTGAGACAAGATGCCATATTGATTTGCTTGTTCAGATCCATTTGAGCCAAAGATGATCTACAGCAGCCAAAGCAAAGTGCCTAATCTAGCAATTTGTCAATATGCTATATTATTATTGTCAGAATTAGATTTTCCAGGTCAGCATTTTCCCAGAGCTCTTAAACTTTTCAGAACTATAGCCCTAGTAACTTGAAAATCTACTTATTCAGTAGCTGTATTTTAGACATGAAATAAAAAACTGACTTTGTTACTCGATGGTGCTAATCTTATTGTGCAATTAGTTATTTCTAAGACAAATATATGTTTTTGTAAAGGGCTAGAATGTAGTGACATTTACTCCACCAGTGTTTACTGGTGTTTATTATCCAGATGTTAGAAAATTGCATGTGGTGTAAAAGTCCTGCCATACATCACTTACCAGTCAAATATCCTGCCTCACTTACACATAACAAAATTCTTTAAACACTTGTCATGTTACTGAATAAAAAAAAATATTAGATGTGTTTCAGTGTCATGTATATTTAAAAAAATAAGTTTTTATTTTGCCCTTCAGGTTGCACAGCATTTGGCTGGATGACCTTGCAGGGGAAGAAGAGTCAAGGCACGGACTTGCACAGCCGCACTGCAGATGCTGTGGGCATCAGCCGGGAGCACGCTAAAGTATTCAACTACGGCCGCATCTACGGCGCTGGGCAGCCTTTTGCCGAGCGCCTACTCATGCAGTTCAACCATCGACTCAGCCAAGCTGAGGCAGGCAGCAAAGCATGCCAGATGTATGCTCTCACTAAAGGACTGCGCAGGTAGACACCTCATTATTTATACCAGTCTTAAAAATGATGTATTTATCTGAAAAATTAATGATTCATTTGAAACAGGTATTATCCCTCAGAGGAAGGAGAATGGCTAATTAAGGAACTAGGTGTGGATGTGAAGAGAGATGAAGATGGGACTGTGTCCAGAGAAGAGTTACGCCGCATTTCAAAACTGCTCAGCCAGAGGTGAGATCTCTGCCTCTAGCATTAAGAATCCAAAGTCATAAAACCAGTATTTAATTTTTGTCAATGGCTTTCTTTGATTTTGAGCAGGGTAAGCTGATACATTGGATGGATCATACTTCTTTTTATGAGCATAGCTTGTGCTGAATAGCTGCAATTACTTGTTCTTTTAGATCTCGGAATAAGAAGAAATGGAATATATTTGGACGGCGTGTGTGGACAGGAGGCACTGAATCTGAGATGTTCAACAAGCTTGAGAGCATTGCTCACTCAAAGCAGCCAGCCACCCCTGTGCTGGGCTGCAGAATCTCCCGAGCCCTGGAGCCAGATGCTGTCAAAGATGAGGTACTTTAATTTCTAAACCACAAACATCAGACTTCTTTACTAATTAATAGATCCAGCTGTTTACGATACACATATTTCTGACACTAGTTGTAACTAGACCACCGCATTCAAGGAATACCAACGCTAGACATGTACCTCTATAGGTAAAAAAAGGTTCAGGCTTCAATAAATAAGGCTTATTTCTAATGTGTATATGTACACGTAATGAGAGTATATGTACATGTTTGTAAACAAATAGTATGTATATAGTATGTGTGTATTTTTAGTTCATTACTAGCAGGGTGAACTGGGTAGTGCAGAGTTCAGCAGTGGACTACCTTCACCTGATGCTGGTGGCCATGAAGTGGTTGATGGAGGAGTATGACATAGATGGGCGCTTCTGTATCAGCATTCATGATGAAGTGCGCTACCTTGTAAGGAGCGAAGACCGCTACAGAGCAGCACTTGCACTACAGATCACTAACCTCCTTACCCGGTCAGTACAGTACAGTTTCTACTGATTTTTATTTGGTCTGAGCAAAATGTCATACATGTTAAATCAAGCACTTGTTGATTACCAGAGGAACACTGACTCAAGTGCTTCCCATGTCTCCGCAGCTGTATGTTTGCCTATAAACTGGGCATGAATGATCTCCCTCAGTCGGTGGCATTCTTCAGTGCTGTAGATATTGACAAGTGCTTACGGAAAGAAGTCAATATGGACTGTGTAACTCCATCTAATCCTACTGGACTGGAGCGTCGATTTGGTCTAGCACAAGGTATGGTTAACAAATATACATTACTCTTGCACACTAATATAGAATGGTGTTTGTTCCTGTGTAAACTACACCTAATGTTTGATTTTGAACTGCAGAGTAAAATGGTCATGAGTTCAATTGGGCACTTGAGTAAGGGCTGTAACTCAACTCCTCAGCTGAAAAAAAATGAAAAATGTCAGTTGCTATAATGACTAATGGGCAAAAGATAATTTCAAATTCAGAGATGTTTTAAATTGTTTATTATGTATAACAACCAACACTAACTAAATAGCTTTAAGTGTGAGTTTCTTTACATAATGTATGAGAGAATTCTATACATTCTATGAGAATTCTATACATTAGTCCACCTTTGAACTTTTTTTTTAATATTTATTTATAGAAAACTGTGTTTGGAATTCAGAATTAACATAATAAATGTATTAAAAAAATTAAATATGCACTCTTTTTTGAAAACAGGTGAGGCCTTGGATGTCTATCAGATCATTGAGGTTACTAAAGGGTCTTTGGCCAAAGGAAAATAGTATAATATCTCTCCAGTATAAAGAAAGAGAAAACACTGAAAAAGTCCAACTGCTAAACATGCACAATGTGGTGACTGGAGTTTCCTGTAGATCCTCAAAGTGAAAATATCTTTGTTCACTGTTTTCTTCTCTTCTTTTTGGGAGCTTGAGTCTCCACAGAAGCTTGAGAGTCAGTCTAACAAAATAAAGATAGCAGATCATTAATAAGAAGAGCAAAATTGTTTCTGAGCATGCATCAGTCTGTTAAATACCAAAAGCAAAGCTTCTTTCCATGTTTGGAGAAATATTACAATACTGATTATTACAATAATTCAAAGTGTTCAACTTTGTATTTCAAAACTCTTACAAGAAGAGTGTTACAGTATCCTTTACAAGGGTTTATTTTGTAATTTGTTGATTTGATACTGGTGATGTCACAAATAAATATTTAAACTTATCTTGATGTATCTGCAAGAGTGTTATGTTTTGTTTTAAGATTGGGGTAAAGGCTTCTATACTATTATGCTCATCACCTCTAATGTAGTTTATTCAAATGAATATCTTGAATGGTTCCACATTCTCACTTTTTATAATTACCTTGTAATACCAGCTTAATAATCTAACATTGCTCTCCATATAGCTAATAAATAATAAGCCTAAAGACCTGAAATGTAAAAGAGCATAAGCAAACAAAAACCTGCTGGCTCTCATGCTGCTGGTCTTGTAGTGCAGCTTCCAGAGTGGCAGTATTGATCCGAAAGTCACGAGAAGTGCTCAGCTTCATATACTCCATCAGATTTACCTGAAGGACAACCATTTCTGAGTTATTTTTGTTTTGTATTGTTTTCCATTCCCACATTCTGCTTTTACATTTATTCATTTACGAACATTATTAGCTGAGAAAGATTTGACAGTTTACCTTTGACTTCTTAGAGAGAACAATTAGAAACTTCTCATATTGTTCAACATTGAAGATCAGAGTGGGTATAGGTTTGGTATCACGAAGAACCTTAGCCTAAAACGATATGGTTTAAAAGAAAGCATTACATAAGTGTTGAGCATGTCCAAGATGAATATAGGAATTTCAGAAAAGTAAAAATCCTTACAGAGGCAGCCACAACTGCGTCCTCCTCTTTTCTTTTCTTCTTCTCATTTACTCCTCCCTTTAACTCACCACTCTGTAGTGAAAACACATTGCACCAGATAAATATACTACGAATATCTAGCACAATCAGCAGACTGAGCAAGCAAAAAGAAAACAAACTTACTTGTACATATGTGATGAATGAATAGCACTGAGGGGTGAGGTGAGAACCTGACAGCTTCACCTTTATGGACATGGAGACACACATTACATTATGTAAACACAGTGGGAAAGCACCATTGTGAAATAGAGAATTTGCCTAGACACTGAAACTTTTATTGATGCTCTTTAATAAATTTTAAAGTTAGAATCTCTGTTATGTTTTACATCCATTATTAAAATCGGTGTTCTTACCAATTTCTCCAGACGAGCAGGCAGTTGACCGGGATGAGCTCCACACAACTGGATATACTACAGCAGAAATAGGAAATGAGTTAGATTTGTGTGATGTATGAGGAATTCCAGTTGCTTTTCCAGTTCTGTATCCACAAATAAACCTGATTTGATGAAACTGATCACACTACACAAGTAATAAGAGACATAATAAGCCTCTCAAACTGGCATCACACATTAACATGTATAGGATCTGTTCATTCCGTGCAGCACATCTGACAGGTAAAAATAAAACAGTTTATTTTAGGAGTCCTAACAGTGAAGATTTTAGATTTGAATTTTAAATGTTAATTGTTCGGTTGATTGTTTTACTACTGTGCTTCTGAATTCATGGGTTTCTAGTTTTATTAACTTAATGTTATTGAAATGCTATTTTGGGAAGCCTGTGTATTGCTGGGCATGGCTCTCACGTATTTGATGAGGGTGGTGAGAATGGCGTAGGTTCGGCTGAGCTCTCGCAGCAGGGCATCTGTGCAGGCACCAGAAGGCAGAGCTGTTTGAACAAGCTCGTTCAGGGCTGTCAGCAGTGTGCCTAATTGCAGAGTCACTGCTTTTTCCACAGGATCCTGCTGCACTGATGACTGTGAAGTCCCTCCTGCCACACACATACAGTACATACATACAGTGTTATCAAGTTTGTCACCAATTTTACAGCATATTTTAGTTATACTAAATAGTATTACCGATGCCAATAAAACTGTATAACTGATAATACCGATTTAAAAAGGTCGTACCTGTTGTTCTTTCAGATGTTAGCTGGCCTTTTTTCTTGGCAATCAACCAGTCTACCTCATCCAATACCCTTCCCACCTGAGACAACACTAAAAGCTAGAGATGGAGTAATTTCATCAATCAGATTAATGTCTCAGGGATTGTAAGTGTGTAGATAAACCAATAAAAAAAAATGTTTAATTGTAAATGAAATGAGCTTCAAGGACTCACTGTGGTGGACGCTGCTGTCTTCATGCTTACAATGGCAAAGTGAGACTGCTTCTCCACTTCCACATCCTGCACGTAGAGAAACAAGGATATTAAAAGAACTGGAAATCCTTATCAACAGGGGGGAGAGACAGAGAGAGAGAGAGAGAGAGAGAGAGACTGAGAGACTGACTATACCTGGTCTATGTCCCCTAGCTGACTGTGAATGTCCTGACAGAGCTCCCACAGCAGAGACACAGGACTTTTATAAAGGACATGCAGACTGAAGAGCAGAGACAGTAGACCCTTACAGAAGGATATGTCCTCTGTGAGAGAGAAAAAGAGATCACATTTAGAAATAGTGGATGCAATAATAAATTGATATCATTTTAAGTTTAATTCTTGTACATAAACTAGATAGATGGCTTTAGAAGAAATTTACGTTTATGTAAGCCACATGATACACTCTGAGATCCTTGAAGAGCTGTTACATCACAGGAGTTATGTACACACAGAGGTATAAGCAAGACTTACCAAAGCTGGTTTCTTTGCATATCTTTAGTGTCCAGGTAACCATCTGGAGAAACTGAGAGACGTACATATACAGTATATTGATTAAACAGTCAAGAACACAAAATTATGCAATTGTGAGTAAATTGTGTAAATGAGTACCTGTTGGGAGTTGGGCTCTAGCAGGCGGGACAGCACACCGAGGATGCTGACCAGCAGCTGGGCCTCTTTGCTGCTGAAGTCCTCTTCTCCTCCACTCAGTTGTCCGAACAGGGCACGCTGTTCTCACACACACAGTCAGGTTTCGTGCTTTACATTTTTCTTCAAATTTGTATCTAATAAGAAGAATGTACTCTAGACAGTAGTATTGCATGTTCCATCTCTCTTTCTCGCCTCTTACTAAGCTATATAATAAAAAGTCTGGGCATGCACTCTCATTGTAGGTTCATTAAAAAAAGTTTTCTACCTGAAATTGCCGAATGTAAAAGGCAGTCCTTTCTGTCAAGTTGGAATTTTCAGGTGCACCCTCCTCCTCCTGTCTGCAAACATCTGAAAGGAGCAGAGAAACACTTGAAATCCTCACACTGTAGAAGATACAGCATCAATGTCTGTCCGAGTTGCACAATGGAACAAACTGTCTGTCAGTCCAAAATACAGTAAGTATTTTGCTCACATTTACAGTACAAGTACAAACTAAGTCAAAAGACAATGTAAATTTGCAAAACAATTAGATGAAAATTGAATATATTTTCCCTCACTGCATGGTCACCTACCAATAGAACATAGGAAGCTGGACACTTTGGTGGAGTACTGTTGTTGCATGGTGCTAAAGATGCGCAGTAACCCCTCCAGACACAGCAGAGACACACTGTAACTCTTGTCCTTCTTCCCAGCATCCTCCACAGAAGATGGGATGTTGGTATATCGCCACATCAGCACACTGAGGAAAAATACATGATGGTAACATTAACAAAGTGCTTATGTCGGTCTTACCTGTTCTCCACACAAATTAATTTTTTTCTACTAAAAGTAGTAGCCCTATACACTAATATGGTATGTGTATTTGATAATGGACAATAAGTGATGGTGCAACTTATAACCTTGCAACTAAATGTTAATCTACATGCCGGCTGCAGTGACAGAAATCTATAGTCCATAATTAACGTATGTATTTGTTTTACATAGGAAGAGACCTAGTGATTTCACATAGATGGCGGAAAGTCTTGTCAGAGTTCTGGCCATCAGGTCCATCCGTGTAGCCCGTCTCCTCTAGCTGTTGAACCTTCTGCAGGGCCACACTTACACTGTAGCGAAGAAACTCTCCACTGGAGCGCAGCACAGACAAGCTCTCCTCATGACTCTGAATACTGTCTCTACACAGGGGAACACAACAATATTGCGCTGTTCAGAATAGAGCTACCACAATCCATAATGAGGGCACAGATATTTTATACGGAATATGCCTTGATTGCCATGTTATCTGTGGTAGCCATGATACATTTATTATAAATTGTCTTGTTAACATTCTTGACAAGCTCAAAACCAAACTCAATGAAACGTGTGCTCACTGCTACATACCGGAAGACAGCAGTCAGTAGGGTTGATACAAATCCCAAAGATAGCAGACTTCGGGGAGTTTTACTAGAGGTTGTCCGGCCTTTTCCTGACTTCTCCCTCAGGATCTCAGCCAGTTTGTAGAAACGATTGAAAAGCTCCAGGACATTCTGAAAACAGCTTTTGCTGCTCAACACACACACAGACACACACACACAGACATTTTTAACATCATGGAGATTTACAATACTGCCCTTCCTTCTACAGCAACTACATCTGATGCGTTCCAAAAGTATCCATATGAACAATTAATTTTCAGAGATTACTTCAATTTACTCCTAAAAGGTTATAACGGTCTTAGGCTCTTTTTGTGGAACTGGACACTGAAGCGTAAATTAACAGGGTTGTTAATTTTACATGCTTATGTAAAATTACCTGTAGTTGCCTGTGATGAAGTTGTATTCTATGAGAACCTCATACACTCCCATCACCAGCACGGCATAGACATTGTTCTTCACCCCAACACTGGATGCCATGGAGAACTCGGCAGACTTATCCTTTGAGAGAGGAAGATGACGTTTTTTGTAGGCTACTCAGAACAGTTTTATAGTTTGAATAGTCTGTAGGAACTCTATAACATCTTCCTAAAGTGGTGTCTGCCTTTATAAAAAAAAAAGTGGTTCTTTATCTTCAACCTGTTGGTATAAGCTAGCATAGACACATACCAGCTCAAAGTCCTCTAGCTCACATTTGATCATGCGTCTAGTTATGCTCTCCAGAATTACATGGAGTTCATCCTGGAACCCTTCTTCATCTTCCCCTTCATCATCACTATCATCTCTGGAGGGATCTCTCACACTCTTACACCACAGCAGGCAGTGGATGGTACAGGAGAGCAAGTGAGCCTGAATGCGAAAAAAGGAAGAAAAAAAATAAAGGCTAAATAAGACTGCATTAAAACTGTCATACAAAATAGACAGTATAACATATTAGCTTCCTTCAATTTTGTATTAAGTGAGAAGATGTAAATATTTTTTGTTGGCAGTGAATAAAATACGATTCACATGATTATTTAATTCTTAAATGTAGATGACAGTACCAGAGGCTCCTGGAGGAAGACCTGATCTCCTTGCGCACTTATGCATGACTCCAACTTCACAGGTGGCAAAAGGTCCTGCTCAGGTTCATAGTATCGCCTCAGCTACAGAAAACACATTGACAAACAATATAATTTCCAATGTTTTCCAAATAATAAGTTAATAAATATTTAACTTGCCAGAAAACTAAACATTGTACTTCTATCACCCACCTGTGACAGAAGTGTCTGCATGATGGATCCTGCCAACTGAGAGTTGCGCCGGAGAACATCATGGAACCCCTATTAAATATATACAATTAATATTATATTCCATCCATCCATCTTCTACCGCTTATCCGGGGCCGGGTCACGGGGGCAGCAGTCTAAGCAGGGACGCCCAGACTTCCCTCTCCCCAGACACTTCCTCCAGCTCTTCCGGGGGAATACACAGGCGTTCACAGGCCAGCCAAGAGACATAGTCCCTCCAGCATGTCCTAGGTCTTCCCCGGGGCCTCCTCCCGGTTGGACATGCCCGGAACACCTCCACAGGGAGGTGTCCTGGAGGCACCCGGAACAGATGCCCGAGCCACCTCAGCTGACTCCTCTCGATGTGGAAGAGCAGCGGCTCTACTCTGAGCTCCTCCCGAGTGACCGAGCTCCTCACCCTATCTCTAAGGGAGTGCCCAGCCACCCTACGGAGGAAACTCATTTCGGCTAATATTATATTATATAATTTAAATAACTGAAGAAACTGTTCAAGGAAAGAGCATGACAAAGAGTTTGAGGTGTTGACATTCCCAAATTCCCAGGATATAAATCCTCCAAACTTTAAACAGGATCTGATGTTAATGTCTTAGTGCCTGATACCACAGCAGACCCTCAAAGGTCTTGTGGAGCTCATGCCCCAAGCTGTTTGGGCAGCTCAATGGGGACCCACACAATATTAGGCATGTGGTTTTAATGTTACAGCTTCTATTGAGTGTTTTGATTAAAAAAAAAAAAAAACACTTTTCATCTCTGGATCAAGAATGTTACCGGTAACCATGAGAACAGATAATCAGAGACAATTAAGTGAAGGTAGAAAAAGAAAGATGACTGACCTCATAAAGCATGAGACGCACATCCGCCTGCTGGCTGAGACAGCGACGAAGGCTGCTCAGGATCTCCAGACAAAAAGCCTCATTAGCAGCAGCATTATAACGTGAATGGATATCTGCCTGGACCTGAGGAGCATAATACACAAAATTAAGCTCACACTGATCAACCAAACACATAATAAAACCCTATTTAGCAAGATTTTTACACTCAGGAAATTCTGTGTAACAATGATCGCTGGAGAAGCACTTGTATGTTCAGCAGCCACCATGAAGGAGACAGACATCTGCAACGCAGGTCAAAAGCACAACACATTTACAGCAGTTGGCAGACGCCCTTATCCAGAGCGACGTACAAAAGTGCATAAGGCTCTAAAAGTGCAATAATGATTGGCAGTTTGGTTACCTGGCTAGAGGTCAGTGCCTGGCTGGACTGACTGGAAGCCAGACTTCCCAAGACCCGGAAGTTTTTCAGCAGCAAGAGGAAGCCAGCCACAGCAGATTTTCGTCCATCCAACTGGCTACAGAGTGTAATGATTTATTATTATAATTACTATTATTATATATTAAGCTTCTGAATATGACAAGGCACAGAAATATTATGTTACAATTATTTGCCACATTATTTAACAGTATAGATATAATACAAATAGCAGCAAATCAAATACCACATGCCATAAATAGCATGAGCCATCAAATATTTAAAATATTAATGTACATTAGATTATTACCTGGAGAACATAGCTTTCCTTAGCACCAAAATTAGGGCATCCTTTAAGCTCATACTGACCTTGAGCAGTGGCTGAAATGAAGAAACATCACAGACCATGTCAAAAGGAGTTTCAGAAGTAGCACTGTGAAATCATTTACAAATGCCATGGCAAATGTTTCAGTAGCTACTAAACAACTAAGTTCTTTAAAAAAAAAAGTATACCTGCACTGCTTTGAGTAGTCCCTGCACTGTGGTAAGAGGCAGGAAAGATAACTGGTCAAAAGTCTCTATCACTTTCGAGGAGGACTCCAGGAGGATCATGGGAGCAGATATCACAATGTTGGAAAGCAGGTCTGGAACAAAAAGGATAAATGTTATGAATTGGAAAACATTGTACACATATTTCTATTACTTGTACTTGTTTGGATGAGGAATATGATGCTTAATCCCATACCAATAAAATGTGTAACTGGTGAAGCTGTCTTAGTAACTAATCGATTCAGGACTTGCTCCAGGATTTCTCCCCTGATTGGTTCATGCATCTGAAGGGGAAACATTGGCTTTCAAAATAAACTTTTTCAAAAAAATTTCAATCATGTTAATAAAAAATAACAAATCTAACCTTGAAACACTCTAGAAGAACTTGCCCACCAAGTTTACATGCTAATTGGGAAGGTGTTTTAGCTGTTGCAGTGGGAATTTCAATGGTCTTCCCAAAAGGTCCTGCCTTTGGTCCAAACAAATCCATAAGGATGAAACCTAACTGCACTAGGCTCTGTGTGACATGATCCCAGCCAAACACACTGTAGACAAAAGAGACAAAATGAAAAAAATAAATAAACTAAATAAAAAATATATGTTCATCTAAATTGAGACTGAGATCAAAACAACAGCAGCGAATACCAGCAAACATTTGGGATCATAAAAGTCAAACACTAAGTGATCCAACACACAAATATGACCTAGAATATGAACTGACACTATAAAACCCTAAGTAGAAATGTCTTCACTGCGGTAACAGGCACAGTAAAAGTGAAAGATTAGATGTGCTTATGCTGACCTGTTTCTCACCGTGTCCATAATCATGTCAGAGATACTGTGGCACGAGGGTAGAAGGTCCTGCAGAAACTTAGAACCTTGTTGAGCTTGCTCATCCTTGAAATTCTTAATGATTACACCTTTCAATAACTCAAACACCTAGGCAGTAGATAAGAGACAGAGATTTAAGCCACATGCATTAATACAGTGTTTTCTAATCATTCCTGAAGGTGCCAGATCTCATACTTGCTCTTCATAGCGCTGAATGCGAGCCACAGAAAGCAGCAGAGCAATGCTGAAAGGACACAATGGCTGACCCTGAGATACCTACAGAGGCAAATACAACAAAACCTGACATTTGTGTGACATTTTCATTTCTAGATCATTTTTGTGGATAGAATAAAGCAACCGGAGCACATTGTAGGTACAGACAAACTGAATCTCGAATCTATGAGTATAAAATTGAGGATTGCACAGAAACTTACCTTAAGGCTTTTTAAGAGCTCCCTGCCAAGCTCATGGTCAAGGCGAACAGCAAATACAATGTGCAAAATAGCAGTTCCTTCCACATGTCTCAGCTGGTCCTGTGGTATGGTCTGCACCTCAACCTCCTTATTCCTGATAACACAGCAGCATAAAACCCTGTAGCATCAGTATAACAGTACTTGGCTCAATGGAAGAGGCTATTGAATAAAGATGATTGTTTCAAGATGAATCCACACACAGAAACAAATGCAGTATGAATGATCATACATACTCTCCTTTGCTCTGCTCCTCTTTCTGGCACAGGTCCTGCTCTCGAAAGTAGTTAATAATTCCTTCCAGCAACTGCTTTTTACAGCCCTGCTCATAAAAGACACACAACTTTATGTACAGATCTATTTGTAAACACAGTTGGGCAATCATTAAGGCAAATCAATTTCTGCTAAACGCATCAGGAAATAATCATTTTAATGGCATCTTATCCTGGATTATCCTGCTTTAACTTTGTGTTCGGTTTTGCTCTAGAAGATCGTATACATATACAACCGCATTCACACCATGAAGACAGATTAGGCACTACACCAGTTGATTTATTCATCAGAAAAATGTTCTCAGACAAAACGGCATCAAAATCGTTAAGAATACACCACAAAAAGTGAAGTACTGATCTCATTTATCTAAAGCTCGTTAATGTAGAGTTCAGGGTTCAGTTAAATCCTGAAAAAACCTGCTAATGTCTCTTCTGAGGACATCCATTTTTCCATACAAACACATTTAAACATAGTGCACTGTGTTGTATGAGAGGTGTGCATGTGACCTTGGAAGACAGAAGCAGCAGCTGGTAAATTAGAGGAGGAATCTCTTGCAGGTCCAACTTATGAAACATCCTCAGGACCTTCTCAATCAGAAACTGCAGCTCCTCTGGAGATAAGGGAACATCCCTAAGAAAGACAGAAAAACAAAGAAAACGTATTCAGCTAAAGAGGTTTTTAAAAGTTCCAGAGCCACAACACAAATAATGTAATGAGTTCATATGATTGCAACATCATAGTAATGTGGACTCAATGTGGATAATACACTGGGTTATTTCAAACCTGAACATGGTGGTAAGGTGAATCACACTCTGTGGGTTCCACCTGTAAAGAAAACACATTACATTTTTCCATTTATGTAATTTACAGGATTAGTAATTTATACGTATTTAATTTCGGTCTTAAAAACCAATGACACCCATCATATTAAATTTTCCTTGAAGTTTCTTTGGGAAAGATTTTAACAAACAATTACAGCATTTATTTTTAGTAGGGCAGCAATAGATGCATGGAGCACATAACCTAACAGAATGTCTCTGTATTTACTAGAGATCTCATGCCATCGTAGCCATAGCCTGACCACAGTGATTGCAAAGAGCCTAATTAATTAACTGGGATCAGTGAATTATACATTTCAAACAAAAATTGAATACTTATATTTCATTTTAGTACCTGCTTGAACAAAGGCTATTGATCAGTTGCTTCATATATTCCTCTCCATTTAACTCTCCTAAATACAAAGGATAGTGAGTGATATAACAAAAGGTTAATAGACAATATAAGAGAGCAAGCAGAGATGTGGTGTCAGAGAAAACAATCACCTTTGCCATAAGCTAAAGTCTCTGTAGCTGCCAAGGCTGTGAGGATAGTAGGGAAGAGCTCCAGTGATTTACCACTACCCATTTCACCCCCTTTTATTGCATCCACATATAAAGATGCTAATGCCGCCAATGCAGGGCCAGGTAGAGCATATGTCTGAAAGAAATAGAGAAAGAAAAGAAATGATTCCCTCCAAGCACATACAAGTGCAAATGATTTTTGCATTTTATACCTTAATGGTAATAATAACTTATGGTACATAGTGAATTCTTATAAAGAAAATAGACACTAATAGAATTTTAAGACCTGATTTGTTGTTTTTACCTCTAACATTAGCAACCCGATAATATCTGAAGCCACTTCTGTCTGCAGGTCTCCCGATTCACAGAGAGAAATACAGTGTTTATAAACACACAACCTGCGACTAGCTCCATCTGAACTACCCACTGGTGAGCCTTAAATGAGACATACATGGAAACAATGGTTACTTTTTAGGAAAAGTGCTGCAGATCAGGGTGAGTGTAATGCAAATTACCTCTGAATATAGCTTTGATCAAGGTGGCTGTAGCCTTTCCTTTCAGGGCAGCATTTGTGATCAGTGCAGTCAACTGCAGAAAAAGTGAGCTTAAATATATGCACAAATTTCTGTAATGTCCTAAACAAAACTAAATAATTATTTTGCATTTTCACAGCAATGTCTATATTATATATATATACACACACACACACACACACACACACACACACACACACACACACACACACACACACACACACAATATAATCACTAACTAACTAAATCTGTTTTTTCTACATGCTTCAGACACACACACCTGATCATGAGACAGAGAATTGAGGTGAAGCTGGAGCTCCTTTATACCATCTCCATCAGATAAGGACAAAATCTTGTCAATAGCTGCTTTCATATTAGATGACTATTAAGGTCTGTGAACATATTAAACATATTTGATGTAGCAGATGTAGTAGAGGAATATATACTGTAGCAGAACACAATATTTCATTGTGGGCTGATAATATGAAATTCAAACATCTCCATATTAGGAACACTTAGTAATGATCAGAATCCTCAATAACAGAACTGATCTGTACGGAGCACAACACACACACAATGAACTGTATGGACTACAATGACCTCCAACATCAGAATCAGAATCAGAATGAGGTTTATTGGCATAAGTGTGTTGACACACACAAAGAATATATATCCATGTCTACAACACCACCATATAAAACTGTTTACATGCTGTTTTTGCTGACAGCATGTGCAAAGAGCAAAAAACAGTGTGCAAAACAGCATGTAAACAGTTTTATATAGTGTTTTTGTGTATTGTATTTTTTGTTTGCACTGTCTGTTGTCCTGCACTGTCTTTCTGTCTTGTTGTCTTTTGTCCTGCACTGTCTTTCTGTCTTGTTGTCTTTTGTCCTGCACTGTCTTTCTGTCTTGTTGTCTTTTGTCCTGCACTGTCTTTCTGTCTTGTTGTCTTTTGTCCTGCACTGTCTTTCTGTCTTGTTGTCTTTTGTCTTTTTCTGTCTTCTGTGTGCAGATTCGCATTTGAGTAACAAGCATCACAGATATTATGAATCACCTTCACAGGTTAGAAGGAAACCAAAGGCCAAATCATTCCCCTGATACTTAATGATAACAACACAAACACAAAATTACACCCCTCGGTGCTGGTTAGGTTATTAACCTCCACAATAACAAACACCAAAGGAAGTTAGCTTACTTGTTTATTTCTGTAGGAAACTGCTTATAAAAGCTATGCACTACAACTACAGAGCTACATTCGTGTGTTTAAGAGAATTGGCCGTGTACAAACATTACCTTTCTTGTGTTTATTAGCTTGTTCCTATCGTATCCACGGTTACGGTTATCGTCTCCTGCTTAGTAGTAACTGTTTTTACGTTTTCCAGCAAAGCTCCCGCCAGAGGAGCTACAAATTAACTTCCTCATTCGTAAACTGCATGTCCGATTCTCATTGGTCCATTCGGTTAAGTCCCGCCTTTCCGACCAATCATGACACACGTCAACAAATCAACGTAACGTTCCCGAGTAGCGCGCGAGTAACGACTATGCCTCGTGATTGAATGGTTCGAATGTTGCATGAATTTCAATACAAATATAACGGATAGCGAATCTTTCCAGTAATAAACTAGTTCATTGCGCGTTGAATATAAAAAAATTGTGGAATGTCCGGATAGAGTTGTAGACTCTAAAAACTAAGACTGTAAGAAAGAATATGATTGATACATTTCACAAAAAAAGCGGCACTGGGCCAGTGGCGCAATGGATAACGCGTCTGACTACGGATCAGAAGATTCCAGGTTCGACTCCTGGCTGGCTCGGTATTTTTATTTATTTTTTTATTTTTTAAGTTCAATGCAATTTATTTGTATAGCGCTTTTAACAATTTCCCATTGTCTCAAAGCAGCTTTGCGAGAGAGAGAGAGGGAAAAGAAATATACATAGAAGAAGAAAAATGAATATATACAATTAAAGTTGAAAATTAATTTAAAAAGTATTGACAATACTATATATATATATATATATATATATATATATATATATATATATATATATATATAATGAGCAAGCCAGAGGCGACGGCAGCAAAGAAAAACTCCCTGAGACGATATGAGGAAGAAACCTTGAGAGAGGAACCAGGCTCAGAAGGGATCCCATCTTCATTTGGGTGACACTCTACAGTAAATAGTGTAAATGTAAATAATGTTGTTTCTACAACACTTTATAATAGTTCTGAGGAACTCATGGGTCATCGTAAACTCTGAGTTCAGCACAGACCTGATTGCTGATTGAATCCTTTCACATCATCTCCCATCTCCCACCTTTCTGTTATTTAGCATACAGTGTTAATACATCTGTACAGAAACCTGTCTGTAAGTAACATAAAGTTGTGTATATTTATGTTAATTTTTTTTTCTAATTTGTGATACTTTGTAAAATTATTGAGCACTTTAAATCTTGTGCTCTCGGCTTTTGTGCCAAAATAGTTATTTTCACTGTGTAATAACAGCATTTGCTAAATTTATATTTTTGTAATGAATAACTTTCCGGGAACATTCACTCACAGGCAGTTTCAAATATAATGTTGATTTATTTTATCTATAATGATTTTTAATTTAAATTGCACTAAGAGAATCTTTTACATCGAAATTACAATAGATATACTGATTAAATTATTTTGTCAATCAGACAAGGAATATGGATCTATAAATGTTGTTACAAACATAATAGTGAAAACATTCTCAGACCCATCACATGCTAAACCACTACAGAATAAGAGCTCTCTCTCTCTCTCTCTCTCTCTCTCTCTCTCTCTCTCTCTCTCTCTCTCTCTCTCTCTCTTTCTCTGAGCTCACTCCCTTCTAAAGATCCATGCTGCAATCTTGGAATATGAAGATAAAAACTGAACGAGAGGTAAAGAAGTCAGAACTATGGCCCCCTGAGGAACCTCTGTTCTTTAACCAGTTGATCCAAACAAGGTTGCTGTCCTCTACAAGTATACAGGAACGGCATTGTAAAACTTGGTCAACTGTTGCCAGATGAAGGGTGGAGAACGATATAAAGAACTCAAAGAGGTGACTGGTTTGAAATCTTCACGTCTGATTTCAAAACTGAAAGAAGAAATTTTCAACACATTACCAAGTGGCCACAGAGCTTACATGGGTCAGCGACATGACAACTCTCAGAACACAGGGAACAAAATGAGTTTCCCAGAAATAAGTTTATCCAGCATTAGGAGAAGAAGAAGATTCCAATATTCCATCTTGACCTTCAAGAGTCCTCAGACAAGCTTTCAAATGTATGTCCAAAAAAGCACTGTATCACCTTACAGTTAAAATCATACACAAAGACTCACTGAGGATGGCCAGGTTTGTTGATGGCCAGGTTTGTTGATGGCCGGGATGTGGTAGCTCAGTGGTTAAGGTGTTGGACTACTCATCCGAAGGTCTCATCCAGTTGTACAAACATTGTTCTCATCCAGTTGCTATTTTCAAAGCCAGAAATGGACATACTATTTAAGGGGCAAGTCATGGCATAATGGTTAGAGAGTCTGACTCGTAATCCTGAGAAAGGCACTGAGCCCCCCAACTGCTCCCCGGCCGCCGCAGCGTAAATGTGTTCACTGCTGGGTGTGTGCACTTTGGATGGGTCAAATGCAGAGAACAAATTCTGAGTCAGCATACTTTCACTTCAGACTTTTCACGTAAACCCAGACTTCCTTGTGAGAGACAGGTGGACACAGTTTAGACACTGTATAAACCTCCCATATAGAAATGCACTGGAGACCTGCATGGAGCAATAGCCACAGATAAACATGTAGCACACCTTAACAGCCATGAAAGTGGATTTTTGGTTCTGTGGAGAAAAAGGAGATCTGGAGCTCTTTGTTTTACTCAGGATCTGGTTTAATCATTTTAATGAAGAGTGTTTATTGGAGGAGTAAAATGCAGCTGTGCAAAAAGAAGGAAGATGTATTTGTTAAAACCATCTGACTGGAACTTGCAGTGTGGAAAACACAGAAAAGTAAGAACTTGCCACTGTTGACTCTGAAATAATGTAGCAAAAATTTTAATGTTTTTTTTTGCTTTTTATAAGCTGACAAATAACTGGCTTTTTGCGAAGTGTGGTGTGTTAACGTGGCTATATGTACTGTTTATGATGATAAGCTAGTTTTGAAATTCTGAAAGTTTGCACATTAACTTTTTTTTCTTACTTATTTACGTCTCTATTTTATTTATATTTATTTCTTTATTTTATTTCCACGAGTTTTTTATGCAAAAGATGGAACAGCTATGCTCACGTCTAATTTATTATACAGGCATAACATGGACAGTATAGACTTACAGCTAAAACTCTCTTGAAATTTAAAAATGTTCAAAAATCAAAACAGCTTGATCGTACAATAACTTAAAAATACACCATACGTTATTCCCTAAGCCGGTTCCTCATAAGATTTCTTCCTCATGCTATCATCGCTTCTGGCTTATATATATTTATAATTGCCCATAAAATTGTAATCTAACCAATCAAACAAGCCGCTCGTGAGAGCTGATTAATTCTGATAGACAGTCCTAACACTGAATAAGAGTATACAGTCTTTCTTTCTTTCTTTCTTTCTTTCTTTCTTTCTTTCTTTCTTTCTTTCTTTCTTTTCCCTTTTCCTCTCTGTCTCCCTGTCTCTCTCTCCGTCTCTGTGTGTGTGTGTGTGTGTGTGTGTGTGTGTGTGT
Organism: Tachysurus fulvidraco; assembly: GCF_022655615.1. Taxonomy (NCBI): domain Eukaryota; kingdom Metazoa; phylum Chordata; class Actinopteri; order Siluriformes; family Bagridae; genus Tachysurus; species Tachysurus fulvidraco. The sequence continues at coordinate 11,985,295 of NC_062527.1, forward strand.
GTGTGTGTGTGTGTGTGTGTGTGTGTCTCTCTCTCTCTCTCTCTCTCTCTCTCTCTCTCTCTCTCTCTCTCTCTGATACACAACAATATGTCGGGTTAACGATACCATATGGTTTCCCTAAAGATGCTGTTTTTACCGCTTTACCACCGCTTCTGGCTTATACAGTATATATTTATAATTGGCCGTAAAGGGGAAATCCAACCAATCACCAAGCTGATTGATTTTGATAGACAGTCCCAACATTGGAGGCAGGGCCTAGAGGCGGGGCCTGACGGAATACAGATGGGAAAAGAAAAAGGCACGACTCGTCAGTAAGGACGGTTAGTGGACAGGGAAAGCAGAGTAACCGGTCTCTCGGACAGCTGATGTAACGTAAAGTAATGGTGGACGGTTGGCGTTGAGCTCAGATGGCGGTGTGTGCCAGGCTATGTGGGGTGGGTCAGTCACGGCGGTGCAGGCGGAGACAGAGACACGGCCAACGCGACCAGGAGAGCGACTCTGAGGTGGACATGGATGAAGAAGAGGAGGAGGAGAAGATTGTAGGTAAAAGCAGAGCGCGTGGCCTCAGCGGTAGTCAGAAAGGCCGTACCGCGGTGTGCGACGACGCCTCGGCTAGTCGCAGTGTCGCGGGCTCGGATTATGATGATGATGAAGACAAGGCCTGTGCTGCAGCTTCGCCTCCTCAACCACGATCTCTACAGGATTTACCGCCCGAGCTTCTAGTAGAGATCTTCTGTTCTCTGCCCGGCACGGCGCTTCCCAGCCTGGCCCTGGTGTGTAAGAAATTCAGACAGATCCTCAGCACTGAGACTATATGGAGAAGACGCTGTGCAGAGGGTAAACAACGCAATTATTCATTAATTAATATACAATATATAGATAACATCTGAGACGTTGTCTGCTCTTTTAAACACGTTATGTGACAATGTTAGTAAACAGTTTGATCTGTCTGTTGCCCTTAGTGACGGTTTCAAATCTCCACTTTACTATTAACTGGTAATAATTTCAGCATAAACAGAATTTTATTGCGACAGATCAAAGATCGACATTTGTTCTGATTATATAAAAAGTCCCTTCTGGATTGCAAAACATTGTAGATTAATGCTAAACATTGAACCTTTGATTAGGGTTGCCAGATCTGTCGTTATCACCACATCTCAAAATCTGAAACTCCTTCAAAACTATGATTACTATTTTTAAATATGTTGTAATATTTAAAAGAAATAATGGATGGTTAACGCGTTGGGTTATTGATCAGATAAATATCATAATGTGTCTTATTTAGGCATGAGAGTAGTCAGAGTACATGGTGACAGAGTGGAGCAAGTAGTCAGTCAGGGAAAAGTAAGGGTGTAAGAATGCCAGGAAAGCAATAAATATAAATGGTTATATTGGATGAGAGTGCAGTGTCCGTTTACCTTTGGTGTGTAATCTGTGTGCAACAGTCTATGTTTTTGCTAGTGCCTTGTGAGTTTGAAAGGCTGGATAACAAAGTCAACAGATTAAATAATAGGACACAGATAGGGTAATGACGAATTTGAAGTGACCATTTATGATTTTTGTTCTTTACTCTGTTTACACACATTTTAACTAGCTATCTAGGGTTACTGGGATAGTTAATGTGTATTGGTCTTGTGGGTGCACAGAGCCGCTAATGCAGACAGACAGCCGCACACTGTGAGATCAGCGGAGCAACCAGCAGTCACACTGATGTGTACAATATAGTTATTATCATAATACATCTTTTAATACATCTACTGTTTATTATAAATAAACTAATACTATTGCACACCTTTACTTTTATTTCTAACAAACTAGTATTATTGATCTGTGTGCATTCTGCATATACAGCCTTGAATTCTCTCTGAATGTCTATACAACCTGGTTACAAAATCTGCAAGCAGCTTGCAGCAGCAATTTTATTACTATATGTTTATTATGTATATATTTTATATGATGTATATATTTATTACAATATGTATTTTATATATACTAATCTACACAAAGGAAACTAAAGTATTTTTATTTCCTGTTATGAATTTCTTCAGAGTTTGGAATGAAGGATGACCCGCGGAAGATGGAGGTGGCAGGATTGTCCAGCCGGGAGCTTTATGTAAAACGTAAGCATCCTCATATTGCCATATATTATAAATCAGTGTAGCACACAGGTTTACACAATTGGACTGCATTCATTTGTGAAATTAAATTAATTTAAATTTCTTTTTTTTTTTTTAATTATGCTGTTACTGTGATTTCACAAAATAGTCTCAGGAACCTTCTGAAGTAGGTTAGATCCCAAGCTAGATTTGTGCAGTTCCAGAGAGGTTCAAATTATTAATCATTTAAAGGTTAAACAACATTCTCAGAACCATCATAGGCTACTGTATGGATAAATATGTCATCAGTGGAGACCCTTTCATGTGATGTATACTTGGTGCTATAGCTATCTTCACATCTGAAGGCAGATACATATCAGACTTGTTAAATAAGGCTCAATTTACATTCTCGTAAACCACTACAGAATAAGAGTCTTTCTCTCTTCCTTTCTCTAACCTATCACCAAGCTGTGCATGAGAGCTAGGTTGATTCTGATAGCCAATCCTACCACAGGAGGCGGGGCTCAGAATACAGGAATACAGATGGGGAAAAAAACAGGCACGACTCATCAGTAAGGACATTAGTGGACAGGGAAAGCAGAGTAACCGGTCTCTTGGACAGCTGATGTAAAGTAATGGTGGACGGTTGGCGTTGAGCTCAGATGGCGGTGTGTGCGAGCAACTCTGAGGTGGACATGGATAAAGAAGATAGTAGGTAGAAGCAAAGCATGTGACCACAGAAATTCAATTAATTCATTTCAAAATTAAATTATGCTGTTGCCTTAAGTTGTCCTTTTGCTTTGGCTACCAATGTTGTTTTATAATGTCTTTTGTGAAAGTTCTATAAAACAAAAGATAGAATAGAAACTAATTATTCAAACCTTTGGAATACATTTGACTAAATTGTGTTAATTTCCCCTATGTATGCAACACCCTTTAGTATGTTAGAATTTTGTAGGCTTTTGTGGTATTATGGTGATTAAGATAATGACTGAACAACAAAGCAATGAACAGCTTTACTATACATTAACTAACTTTTGGTCTGCTACTTCTGTCTGTAATATTTAAATGTTGGATTTGGTTTTAACCCATGTGAGTTTATATAATTGACCTGAATGTGTGATGTATTTTGTATGCTGCATCCACCCTTTAGGCTTCTTGCTTCTTCTTGCATGGTATAAGCTTTCAGTTTCATCTAGACTATATGCACTCGTCTCCTAATGGCCTTCTACTGCACTCTAATGTTAATGCTGCAGTGTCCACACCTAATGGCCCCTCTCTGCATCAACACGGACGGTCTTTGTGCATGTATGATTAAGGCCTCCTTTGCTATTTGTGTTGAGTATTTCTTCTTCTTTTTTTTCTTTCGTAGATCGAGCCAGGGAAACAAAACAATCTCTGTCTCCTACTCCTTTTATTACAACCTAATGTCTGTATACAGCATCTTTTAACAGACACATTTCACTGTACTGTCAGAGGGTCTGTGAAAGATCCTGCGATGGTTCAGTTCTTGTAAACACAATTTGCTGAATGATGACCTGTTTTTGTACAGTGGCATTTCTAAAATATATTTTTTAGTTTAGTTTGTCAAGCTCCTTCAGTGTGCATTAGGACCGCAGTCCAACAGATGACGACCTGTGTGTTAAGGAGTCCATGCGTCTCATACCTTTATTAAATAACTTCATAAACCACAACCTAAAATTATTTCCTTATGATACTTTCCTGTCTCTGAAAATAGTTAATGCAGCTTAGGAGATGAATTTACTAATTATTTAGCAAAAAAGTATTTCACACGAACTCTTAAAAACTAGATAATACAATAAATAATAAGAAAAACCTTTAAAATTCATTCGAAGCTTTGTCATTTTCATATTGTTTACTATACAGTATGCTCTTACAGTAGCAGTGGTCAGCTCTTGTCCTCTTTTTGCTTTTTTTGCCTCTCCTGTCCTCCTCTGGTCGATCCTCATGTCCAGGTGTGAACCCTAGGGTGAAGTCGGGCCGTTTTATGAAGCTCCTGCCCGATTATGAACACATGGACTACTGGGACGTATACACACACTGTATGTACTGCTAGGTGTGAGCTCTGAATGTGGTGGTTCATCAGGATGCGCTTTGGTAGAAAGTGTTCTTGTAAAGGCTGCTGCTGTTCTGGAAGCTGTCTGATTGATTGAGGGTAACGTGCCATGGGGTAGAGGGTTCACGTTATAACAGCGTAAAAGGGCACCCTTTTACTTGGTGTCTCTCACTGCTGTGGTTTATGGTTTGAAGTGGTAGTTTTAGTAATAACTCCTGCTTGTATCCACATTATCTACTTGCTGAGTGGAAAATTAACAGGTTAATATTGTTTATTATTCGTCATTTAACTGAATTAAAATGTTATTTCTATTGTTTTCATTAACACATCTCTGTATACACACTCACTACTAAAACAGCACCAGAAAACTACAGTAATTACAACACACGCATGCTTGAATGCGCTGCAATAATCCACTTTTTTTTGTTTTGAAAGGATTTGTTGCTATTGCATGAAAGTTCAAACTTCCATAAGTTTGTATATTACTTTTGTGTTGTAGTGCTCTATCCATACAGACACATTTTGGGTCTATGGCAGCCAGATATAGGCCCCTACGGTGGTCTGCTAAACGTAGTGGTAAGTCTTGTCACTCTCACTTAATGCACTAAACATTTAATCCCCCTCTTATTTATTTACTGTTATTATCTCACTGTGAAATCATTTTACTCATGAGGCAGCTGTGTTCTGTATTTGACGTGGGTAGGTGGATGGATTGTTTATCATTGGCTGGATGTATCTGCCACCCCATGATCCACGTGTTGAGGATCCCATGCGGCGGCGTCCTCTTTTTCGCATCCACATGTGGGAGCATAACAAAGCCACTGTGGAGTGCATGTACGGCCGCAAGGGACCTCACAATGGGGACATTCAGGTCCGTTTACATCATATTCAATAACAAAGCAAGTTCCACTATTTTCTTTAAACTACTATTCTAAAGACAATGAGTAGTGATGTTACTTGTTGTGCTTGTGTATTGCAGACAGTAAAAAAAGATGAGTTCTCTACTAAGTGCAACCAAACAGATCACCATCGAATGGCAGGCGGGAGACAAGAGGTACAGTAGGGGACCAACCAGCCATGCGAGATTTTTTTTTTTTTTTTTTTTTTTTTTTTTTAGTGTTAAAAGGATTGGGAATGTTGAAGATTATGCCTGAATATTCATGTTTAAAAAGTTTGTTTGAGCACCAGCTCTCAGACAGTGGACCATGATGACAATATTTAAATTGTGTGTGCAGGAATTTCGCACATGGTTGGAGGAGGAATGGGGACGGACATTAGAGGACATTTTTCACGAACACATGCAGGAGTTGATACTCATGAAGTTTATCTACACCAGCCAGTATGAGTAAGTGTGCTCTATAGTATTCTTCACCTGTATGACAAGTCATATTTTCATTTTTTTTTTTAGTTTTTTTAGTTTCTTGTTTAAGTATTTTGAAAATTTGTTAATCAAAGTGCATGCATAATATAAAGCAGTGAATAAGTGATAAGGCAGTGGAAAAGTTTCTTTAGATAAATGTTACTACAGTAACTACTAGTAAAATACAAAAAAATGCTTTCTCAGTTTCATTGAGTGTGTGAGTTTAGCATGTCGTGTTTCCAGTAATTGCCTGACGTATCGGCGGATCTACTTGCCCCCGTGCCTCCCTTCAGACCTGCTGCAGCCGGGCCTCTTTAAAGGTACATACGGCAGCCATGGCCTGGAGATAATTATGCTGAGCTTCCATGGCTCTCGGGCCAAAGCCACCAAACTTACAGTAAGTCACTAAGCATTATCACTGGTTATGTAGATTTAATTATCTAAAGTGTCTTTCGTTTTTCTCCAGATTATATTGGGCTTCTATTTTAGTTAAGATACCTCGTGGTAAAAGTGGGCCAAAGCATTTATGACCATGTAATATGGGAGCTAACTGACCACTATATGGACATGGAAATTTGACTAACCGCTGTTTGCTTCTCAGGGTGACCCTAATGTACCAGCAGGTCAGCTGACCTTAGACATAGACCTGAGTCGGCCAGTGCAGCTGCCTGACTTGGAGCAACAGCGAAATATTGACGAGCTTTCTCGCTTGGTGATGGGGGTACATCAGGAAATTCAGAGGGGTGCCACAGGTATGGGTGCCCCCACCAATGGTTCTTCAGTGGCAGAGAGCTCTGATGTTGGCTCTGGCTCCAGAGACGAGGAGGCAGAGTGTGCTGGAACTTCTAGCAGTCAGAGTGAACCTCAGCCCTTTGTGCTGCCTTTAGGAGTCATGGCCCGAAATGAGGTCTACCCACGATCATGCAAGATATGGTAAGTAGTATTGTGTGATTTGTGTCAAGGTCAGGCATTTACACAGCTGATAAAGCTACTGTGAGTTTCATTATTGTCTTACGAATTGTTGTGGGATATAAACTATTATTAAAGATAAGGAATAATGACATCATGTTTTTAAAAATAAAGCTGACGATCTAGGTGAGCCTCGGTTTTGTGAGCCGAAATACAACAATGCCTGCTAGGATTTCTGTCATTTGACAAATCTGGCATTAACTTCTGAATGTGGGTCAGTTTCTATGGAACAGGTCTGATAGCGGGTCATGGCTTCACGAGTCCGGAGCGCACCCCGGGCCTGTTTGTCCTTTTTGACGATGACCGGTTTGGGTTCATCTGGCTTGAGCTGAAGTCTTTCAGCTTGTACAGCCGCTTGACAGACAAGCTAGAACATGCTCAGGCTCCCAGCATGGAGCGCTTTGAGGCCATGCTTCACAACATGCAGTCCTGGACATCCTGATAGGCAGCCTTTTCAGCCTTGCTTCTTATTTCATGCATACTAAAAAGAATTGACAGTTCCAGACCTGCAGGGGCATGCTTCTAATTTGCCTGGCTTGACTTGTGCACTAATAATTAATCCACTGATAAGTCAAGCTAGGTGAGTTAGATAAACATATTTAGTGCTGTGGTCTTTCAGGATTGGACATGCCCGTTTCTTTGCTATATGCTTTAAGATCTGGATTACACATCCCTCACATCCCCACACAACCTGAAGACCTCCCAGTAATCTCATACATGCACAAGAAAACCCTGCCACACATGTATGTTTGCAGCTGTAAGTTCATATAGGTTGTATTATACACTGATGCTTTGTTATTAGCTTTTTAATTAATTTATTTTTGTAATCTGGAGATGATTAAGATGAGGATACATTTTACCCATACACTCCAGAACAAATTAAGTGTGCCTCTGTATCATTAGCACTATTTATATTATATAGTCTTAGAACATTGTAGCTTCCTGTACTGTTGAAGTGGTTTAAGTTATAAGTGAAATTACATTTTAATAATCTGTCTCTACAGTTATGGGTTTTTAGCTGTTTGGTTGGTGGTAACGTTTAACTGTGGTAATATAATGTCTGATTTTATTATTTTTAATAGTCTGCCCTGCTGTTTCTGTTGCTTTTATTAAGGTCAGCATTGCCCATGGTGATGATATTTGACTGAGGTTTTGCTTATGTTTTGATTCTTTTTATTATTTTATTTAAAATAACAAATATCTCCTGTAGCCTGTGGTACGCATTCGAGGCATATTTAAGCCAAACGAACTCAAATTTACATAGTTTATACTTCATCACAAAAAAGCTGAGTGTCTTGCTTTGTTTTTTTTTTAGTTTTGCGTTACAGCAGAAAGGCTAATGTAGCTAACAAGTAATGGAATGATATTTCACCTGAATTATTTGCCCTTGGACTTGATGATTGCCCTTGGACTTACATGATTTTAAGTTTACAGGAGTTCATTCCAAAAACTAAAACACTGTGATGTTATGGGGTCAATAATCTTTGACAATCAGTAGGTTTTTCTATAGTGCATTTCTTTTAATATAGTTTTGCTCTAAAGTTGAAACGTTCTACTGGAAAGCTGAATAGTTATGTGGATGATAAAGTATATAAATAATATTCTACTTTCCTAACGCAAAGACTTTTTATTTATCCATGGAATTATGTAGAATAATAATATTAAATAATAAAGCAAGTATATGGAGATTTTGGCAGGTATTTATAGAACAAGATGATTATTATTATTAGCTCCATTAGCCTTGTAGCTCTAATGCAAAGCAGAAAATGTTGGACATTTTAAAAATATTTTGCCTGTTAAGCTACTTTATTAGTATATGGAACTTCTGTGTGGATTTCCGAATTATTTATTTAATTTCTGGTTAGTATTTGAACCTTTGTGCTGGTTTAAAAAAAAACAAACAAAAAAAAAACAGGTAGGTGATAAACCCATCCTGCACATGCTTGGGATCTGTTTTACCTGAAAGCCACAGATTAGGTTTTATAGACTGCCCAGTTGTTTGCTATTTGGCACCTCTAATGTAAAGCATATAACCTGGATCATGAAATTAGAAGATCTAAGCAGCTATCGTATGAACATATATTGTGAAGAATGTGCATGCACTAAAGTACTAATGCATTTCTCTAATGTGGGTGAATTCACTCAATTGGCATTTTTCTTTGTTTTATTGGTTTGTATCTCAGGTGCCATACCTAAGTATGTATTCCCTTGAATAATATGCTTAAAAAACATAATGTCATACTAATTTATTGCAAGTAGTAAATGTTCTAATTGTAGTCTTCTCAAATTAGCTCTTCTCTGTCGGGAAAAATGTATTGTTGAAATTGTATAAAGGTAAATGTGTATTGGCTGACTGGTAGAATGGGCCTGCCTTAGCTTCTATTAATCAAAAACTCAGCCCTTGTCCTGCCTTCAGCAGATTCACTGGAAAGATCCAGAGATTGGTGGTGCTCAGAGTGACCAGTGGCACTTATCCACATCTAGACAAAATATTTGTTGGGCATCTTCAATAGCATATATATCAGCATGCTTTCCCAACATTATAGATCGGAGCATGAAAGATTTTACTCTCCGAGCCCCTTTTCCTCCAGCAGACCAACAAATATTACAAATGCCTCCTTGAGTTTTGATAAGGTTCGATCATAAAGCTGTGCAGGAACTCCCCTCAAAGTGCTCTTTCTTAGACAGCATAGGCATTGACCACAGACTAGCCATCTGTGTGTACTTTTATATTCAACTGCAGCTTTGCAAAAACTAACCATTATAATGTAAAATAAATTATTATATGTAAAGTGGAAAGTATTTAATTAATATATTTCAGCTTTGTTTATGGGTCATTGTGCACATCGTTGCATATGTTAAGCATACCGCCTGTTTGTTGTGTGACCTTTACCACTGTTTAAGTCAAGTTTTTTCATCAGGTTGATTTTCTGAGAAACAAATGTCTAATGTAAACACATGACTTCAGGGAGCTTTGAAGCTTACATGTTCATCTCTTCCCAATAAATAAGAGAAAAATTGAACCCTTTCTGCCTCTGAATCATTTCAGCATAACACTTTACCTTTTTTAAACACTTTTTTAATGTATTAATTCACAGTTTTATCAGTTTTACAAAGCATGATGTGAGAACAGAAATGAGAACTTTGATCTGTAGCTAATGAATTTTTTCCCTCTCTGGGAAATAAATGGTACATGCTTACATTTTGAGCACCTCAATTCCAGATGAATAGCACATTTAAATATACAGCTGTCTTTTTAATAAAGTAGTAATATTTATAGAATCTGAATGTAAGACTGTATCCGAATGTACGAGTTTCTGCCTCGTTTACATCAAGTTCTTTGAGGGTTATTTGTGTGAGCAGCTGTTCTGGTTCCCTTTCAAACATTTCCGAAGACTAATTTTATAGATAGATATTTCACAGTTGCCCTGTAGAGGGATGGACTACATAAAGAAACTACTTCACCAGCTACAACTCAACGTGCTCGTTCTTCTCCTGAGCTGCAGCCAACAACTCTGGAAGCTTCTCAGTCATGAAAATGTAACGCTCAGCCTTGAAATTCTTGCCAGGCTTCTGCTCCAGGCTGATGCCCAGATACTCCTCTTCAGCTCCAAACTCAGGCCATGGGGTCAAGCCTAGTCCATTTGGAGTCCTGTCCATCATTTTAATGTATTTTATCAGTGCCAATAATAGTAATAAAAAACACAACAACAATAATAATAATAATTCAGGTTTATCTAGCTTCAGTGATTTAATAAACAAATTATTGTGACATTTTACTCACCCAGTTCGAGCAAAGTTACCCCAGTAGGCCATCATTTTCCTACACAGCTCATTTTCTTCTTTTGTCAATGAGGCTGTAAAACATTTTTAGCTATTACCCTAATGATTCATCTATTCATATAACAAAAAATAAGCAGTCACAATGAGAGCATTTTTTTGCGGCAGAAGGCATTTTACTAAGTATGTATGAAAATGGATGCTTTGTGCTCTTTCAGGTACATTTTGACGAGAAAGTGCTTTTCCATATGGTGAAGGACATAATATAGTATTATAATGAATAGAATTGTAGTAATTTATTCCTGAGTATTTGGTAGAATAAAGATGTTTGTCCCTTTTACTCAGCTACCAATTCTGCCTCTGCTTTTGCCCTTTTAACTTGCTCTCCATACATTAGGATAAAAAAAACACCTTGCCTTGAATTGTTACTATAAACCTATAATTTTAATTGAATTACATTCCTATACTATACCTCATACCCAAGTATAATAATTCTGTATTTTCCACAACTCTTTTAAATGTACCTTTTAAGTGTAATGTGCAAGGACAATCAAATATAAAATTTACTACACAGGACTGCAGAACACTGCCTGTTATGTGTATACAGGTTAAAAAAAAGGAAATGAGGACGTAATTTTCCGTACCGGTTGGCTTCATGTGGGCATTCCCAAAGCACAATCCAAAAACGAAGATAAGTTCATCTCCATGATCAGCTCCTACAAAGCCGGGCCTGGTAACCTGAATGATGCTGGGTGGATGCTGGAACTCATACAGATAAACTGGAGCACCAGCAGCTGTCAGATAAGTATAAAATTGAAGAACAATGTGGTGTCAATATTCTATAAAACACAAATTATCTGGTTATTAAAGTTACATTAAATAAGGAATTAAACATGATTGGTTGTGTAGTTATAGGAAAATAATCAGTGATGGAAGCCCTATCATGGATTCTCAAATCCTTTCTTGGATTTAAGTTCCTTTTAACACTTTCCATAATAGCACACCAAAATGTTATATAAACCTTCACAAATTCCACATCCCATGAGTGGTAGTTCTCAGAAACTCATTGTTGATGAGAGCCGTCTTTGGCGAATGGCCAGATTGGCTTGAGCTGACAGAAAGGCTACTGTAACTCAAATAATCATTTTGTACAATTGTGGTGAGCAGAAAAAGATCTTAGAATGCACATCGCATTGAACATTGAGGCTGATGGTCTACAACAGCAGAAGACCACACTGTGTTCCACTTCTGTAAGCCCAGAACAGAAAGTTGAGGTTATGCAGTGAAAGCTGGCTCACCAAGTCTGTACGGTGAAGGCTAGAAAATCATAGCATGGTCTAATAACTCTTGATTAAAGCTGAAGTACACAGATGGTAGGGTCAGAATTTGGCACCAACAGCATGAATTCATGGACCAATCTGCCTTCTGTCAATAGTCCAGGCTGGTGGAGGAGGTGTAATAATGTTAGTTATATTTCTTGCCACACTTTGGTCCATTAAAACCAACCAATCACTTGAATGCTATTGAAGTGTTATTGAATATTGTTACTGATCATGTACATCGATTCATTGCCACGATTTATTCATCTTCTAATGGCCACTTCCAGCAATGAGTTCAGTGTATTTCAACGGCCTTTCCAGTCACCGGATCTGAATCCAATAGAACACCTTTGGGATGTGAATGAAGGGAAGATTTGCAGCATGAAAGTATACAGTCATGTCAACATGGGCCAGAGTTTCAAAGGAATGTTTCCAAAATCTTGTGGAATCCATTTGAAAGCAGAAAGAAGACCAACCGAGTATTAGTATAGTATTTCCAATAAAGTGCTCAATGAGTGAATATTATAGCCGATATGAACAGTCAGTCCCTTACAAACAACATTTCTCTCGTTCTAATAAGAGCAAAAACTGCACATTGGTACAGAGATCCTTCAAAGCATTGTCCTCTCTCTTAAAGCCTTGCAGAAACTTCTCAAAATTAACCAATGTAAATTAAGTGGCTCATCTGTAATACAAGCCCCTGTAGATTAGTTGCTACTATAAAATCGATAAAGTATTAAAATTAAGTACATTTAATTAGTACACACTTGTGATTTGAGGTCGTCTAAAGGTGGCACTACTGCAGAGCTGTGCTGTTATGCAAAATTATTTAAAACCACTGTGATTTGACTTGTGATTTTAGCATAAAACACACACACACACACACACACACACACACACACACATATATATATATATATATATATATATATATATATATATATATATATATATAATGTGTGTGTGTGTGTGTGTATGTATATGCATTATATATATATATATATATATATGCACCTTTATGTGCTTTAGCCACTGTCAGAGCTGGAATGTTAAAGATTATGTCTCCCATCATCTCTTTGTAAGCATCCCGGACTTTTATTGGGTCAGCAGAAGAACCCAGGTACTGCTCTAGCATCAGTTCATTAATCCACTGACTATGGGGCTTGAGAGGAAAGAAGGGAGAAAAGCATTAGTCGAATAAAATCATAGTTCTGATGCTATACATTTGCTATTAAGTTTGTGTTCTTACATCAGGATTAAAAGCAGCCAATGTTGAAAGTACTTGCTCTTTATCCATCCCATCAGTCCATCCTGACAGTGTAAGGAACTGTGGGAACAGATCATCCCCGTATCTTCACTACACCGTTATGTATTATTTTAACTTCCATTTAAGAATAGTGCAAATAGCTATAGCACCCATAATGCTTTAATTATATAGTGAAGGAACTAATTTCAGAAGAAAAAAAAAACAAAAATAGCTTAAAAATAGGTTAAACTGTGAGGTACATCTGTAGAATACACATTGTAGAATTTACTTACATTAGGTAGCAACCAACCAAACTCATCATTGGTCACACCAGTAATAATTGGTACTTTATGGAACTCCTGGTTCTGAAGAAGCTCCTCCACAGGCTTGGGAAGAAATATCTTATCTTCTGTCACTACAAACTGCAAAAATGTCTTCTGCAACACACAGTATCATGTTTATCAGATCTTTTTTATTTACAAAGCTGTTCTAACACTTTATACTGTATTTCATTCCTACTTTTTAAAACGAAGCTCTGGAATTGCCCACCTCTTTTGAAAGTGTTATCACGTTCTCTGTCGGCCAATGCTTAACGCACTCAACAATTTTTTGTGTGCTACCGATGTCACAACCTGAGATGTTAGCCACAAGCTAAAATGATACACAAATAAGATGTTGAAATGATATCAAAAGATGTTGGAATGATAACATAGCTTATTTAAAGGAATTAGGACTCCATTTAACCTGGGCTGTTGGTAAGGGATTCCCCACAATGCCTTTCATTATTGCAGTGCCACTTTCTGCAATTGCACGGTGAAATAGTCCAGTAGACAATGGAGAGAGAAGCTTGAACATAAACAGAAAACACAAACTCAGTCCCATTTATGATAGTGAATAATGAAGAACTGAAACAATTACAGTATTTCAACTCAACAACAAATGAAAAGTATAAAAGTATAAACAAATAAAAGTATTTACAATTTAGAATTACAAAAACTCAGCGCTTACAGTAGCAGAACCACAAGATAGGACACACCTGGATAGGCATACAATTAATGTACTGCTCTTATATCCTCTAACTAATCTAAACACCCACAAAAAAGTGTTCCAGGTTATATAGCTTTGAAAACCGATTTGTGATGGTACGCATTTACACTCCAGTTTCTCACCAAAAAAGACACACTGGCTCCTCCTGCAGACTCTCCAAAGATGGTGACTGATCCAGGATCACCTCCAAAGCTGTGAATGTTCTCCTGAACCCACCGAAGTGCAGCCACCTGATCCAAAAGCCCATAGTTTCCTGGTGCATGTTTATCCCCTGTGCTAAAACAGAAATCCAAAGAATGTATACATAATCCATGCATAAATATCCAAAATGGCATTATGTATATGTTACTTATTAACATGTAATAAACTGGTTATTGTGTCAGTATTGTTTTATACCTTAAAAATATATTTTATACATTTTAATTGTATAGAATAAACTGCAATAAAATGAACACAAAAAGAACAGTGATGCACTTTAGGAAATGGAATTGATACAGGATTAAAGATGTTATAAAATGCATCTTGAAGCCTTTCCTGCCAGATATCTACAGCAAACTTGAGTTAAAGGTGGGGTGTACGATGTTTGAGAAATGCTTCAGAAAGCTGAGTTGGGTCGACAAACAAAACTAATATCGCTAGCAGTAGCTAGTAGCTAGCAGAAAGGGGCGGGTCTTGTCAATATGGGTGGAGAGAGTGTTCAGTGCACATGTCTGACATTAGCAGAAAGCAATTGAAACACTGACATGGCGGATATAAACGAAAAGCAAAAAAAGGCTTACGATAAGGTGGGAAGTAGAACCCGTGTTAATATAGGCACAACTTTCCAGTGCTGGAGAGAACTGAAGGAGCGGGAAGGCCTGCGATGGGATGCCGAGGTTGCTTTTTTTCTTCTCGATACGTGAGTAACATTGGTTTTGCGTTGTTTCACAGAACTAATATAATATAATCATAATATAATGTGATTATGCTTGTGTCTCATTTTTGCTTGTTTGTTTATCTGCAATTGTATTGTTCTTCCCTTCAGCTATGATAAAGACACATTTCTTTCCATTAGTTGCCTGGGTTGCATATGTATGTGTGGGGCGGAGCTATAAAAAAAAAAGTTAGGGGCGTGTTTGTTTTGGTGATTTCAAATGTCAACATTGGCTTTCAAACACCGTACACCCCACCTTTAAGTTCAAACTTTAAAGGTGAAGAGTAAACTTTAAAGGTGATGTTTGTACATGACTATAACAATTATACAATTTTGAACAGATGTATAGATCACTATACTGCCATGCAATGCATCTGGATTCGTTATTAAAAGTTCAATAATTAGTTTTTCCCTAACAAGCTAAGCATTGATTCCCTAAAATGCAGCATCACCAGGTAAAGGTACTGTTAACAGAGGGATCAGTTGGCAGGATCAAAAACTCAAACTGCAAGACACCTGCAAACTAAAACGTATGAGCTGCTCCTCACAGAGTTACCTAAAAAATCCAAACAGACCCAGCCTGTACTGAATAAGCACAACTACTACATTCTGGTAGGCAGACAAAACTGATCCATCATAGATTGATGCGGAACCAATGCTCAGTCCTCCACCATGAATCCAAACCATGACCTAGAGAACACAGATAATAAGAACACAGATAATATTTTGTACAATGTAACTATGACTAGGTAAATTTTACCAACTGTTCATAGTACCAAAGATAATTGTTTACTCCATCTTATCAAGCAGAGACAATGGAGTTTCATACCTAATCAGGCATAACTGATAAGTATGTAAAAGGTGAACAGTCCTTTGTGTCTTACAGGTAGTTTGGCTTTTTCACTAGGTTTTGCTGGAGTGTAAATGTTGAGGTACAGGCAGTCTTCTGACACTTCTGGTATTTCCACACTGATTGACAAATTGCCAAAGAGCTCAACGGTTGCGTTCCTGTTTTGTATACACCTGAAAACATCAGCAGTATTGTTTGATATAGAATGAATTCACACCAAGTGGAGTATTTCATGGGTTTGCAAGTTGCATAATTGGTTTCATTTACAAAATATAATACATTTTGTGCAAATATAATGCAGGAGTCTGTGATGCATAGATATGGATCTGATAATTAATAAAATAATTCTTATTGATTATATCCTGTTTAACAGGTCATGAATGGGTTGAATTCAACCTCAATAACTCAAACGAGAATAAATAATTTCACCTTGGACCTTATATGTGCTCTTAGTGAAATATAATATGAATAAAAAGCAGCTCTGCAGTTCATATCATTTAAATATCATTTAGCACGTCCATCTGTAATTGAGGTGATACATGGAAGTTATTTTACAGTTAAAAAAGTCCCTTGCTAGAACATTTTTATAACCCTTATTTAATAAATACTAACTGAAACATAAAGAAACATTATGGTGCCTGATTCAAAGCAAGCTGCTGGACAGTCATATATCTAAATACAAGTCACAAAACTAATTGGAATATAAAGCCTGACATGTTTGGCTGTTTAGTGGCATCTCGTACTCCATTCCATTCTTCTGCAGGTTGGGGTGCAGTGAATCTTAAAGGTCCCACCGGTGGCTTTGCAAAAGGCACACCCAGGTAGCTGTAGACGACCGTGTCCTTCCCTTTAGCCGTCACAAGTTCACCTTTAAGAGCTCCATATTTAGTCTGCACAATTGAGCCTGTTAAAAGTACCAGACAGTAAAATTTTGAATACATGACAAAGTAACTTAAACTTGAAAAATGATTAGACCATTAGACCATTAGAGCTACTGTACCCTCTTTTTTCTCGTTTCTTAGCTGTGGCACAGTCTGGGTTATAAATGCATGGTGCTTTTCCTTCAAGTTCTTTCCTGGCTTCTGTTCCAGGCCGATGCCCAAATACTCAGCTTCAGCTCCAAACTCGGGCCATGGGGTCAAGCCTGGTCCGTTTGGAGACCTGTTCACAGTCAGACACAGAAAGTTGTGTAAGCAATAAGTGCATATATAGGACAAGATGTTATCCTTTGACAAAAGTGCAGGCTTTCATCTATCTGTGTACTTGCAAGATGGCAAAAATATAAGAATTTAGATTTCAATTTTTTAAAAATAATAATGACATTACTACAGTGATGTGTTTTGGCAGTTAATAAGCAATATTCCTCTTTGCCCTACAAATGTACAGTTTCTTATTTATAAGTTAGCAGACAAATTATTTACCCACCCAGTGCGAGCAAAGTTTCCCCAGTAGGCCATCATAGTTCTACAGAGTTTATTCTCTTCCTCTGTGAACTGACCTGAGAGAGAGAGATCAGAGATAATAAGGATCTTGGTAATTTAATTAATGCACGGTTGTTTAAAAAATGGTCATGATTTTTTTTTACTTACCATCTACCTTAATGTGACCATTTACAAAACATAAACCAAAAACAAAGAAAACCTCATCTGCATGGTCACTTCCTGCAAAACTCGGCCTCTTTTTCTGAAGTTCATTGAACGTGTGCTGGAATTCATACATGTATACTGGTGCTCCAGAATCTAGCAATTATAAATATTAAAAAAATATATTAAATATTTGAACAAAGTTCAAACAAAATATTTACAAACTCCTATCGAATGCATTTTACCTTTGTGGTGTTTTGCCACATTACGAGCAGGAATGTTAAACAAAATGTCTCCACACATCTCTCTAAAACCATCTCGGACTTGAACCCGATCATTCGTAGCTCCCATGTACTCGTTCATAACTATTTCATGAAGCCATTGATCATTAGGCTTAAGGAAATACATGAAGAGAGAAATTAATACATTGTAGCATTGTATTAAAGTAGTTAATGTAGAGGGATGTAAAGCTGAGTTCAACCATTTGCATCCTCAATAGTTTTATTATTTTACCAAATTATTACAAACAAGTAGAATTCAACACCATCCCCAGCAACAGGGAATTCTTGACCATCAACGTATCTAATCCTTTCCGACATTTTACTGTGCTGCAAGCTTGACCCTGTTTTAATCAATCTCAAACTCTACCCGTTCTTGAGATGTTTTTGTTTTAAAAATAACAAATGTTATGTTAGGAATAAAATCTGTATCCTGCAGCAAAGAGATTATAAAAAATATAAACTGAAAGGCTACTAAGGCTGAAAGCTAGAGTTTTAAAGGCAAACTTTAAATTAGACTTACAAGTTATTAAAGGATCTTTATATTGCATTCAGAATGTGAGGCACGTTTACACTTAAGTATATACTGATATATGCATGCATATTCACTGTCAATGTTTAGTTTTCAGGATACTTTCTACATGCATAAGAGGTTGTAAATAATAATATTTGAGTCTTGACTTACATCAGGAAAAAATAAAGGCATTAATGACATAACATACTCTCTGTCCATTCCTTCAGTCCATCCAGGTGGAGCAAAGAACTATAAGATACATTTTAGTTACTGATGGAATCAATAATGAGTCATGAGTTAAAATAATATATTTTATATCAGATTCACATGATACATATATTTAATGTGTCACTTACACTAGGGAGACCAAAACCTCCTTCATCATTAGTTATCCCTGTAATTAATGGCACTTTGCTGAACTCTTTATTCTGCAGAAATTCATCCACAGGTTGCGGAAAGTATCGTCCATCCTGTGTCACTTTAAAGAACATATCAACCTAACAAAAAATATGATATTAACACAGACAAACAAAAGTTTAACTAGGAGTAATTTCAATAGTTTTACAGTAGTTTATCCTGGAAATACCCTTTTAGCAATCATCAAAAGGTCCTCCTCTGTCAACCGCATTACACAATCAACGATCTGCTTTGTGCTGGAAGTGTCACAACCAGATGCATTAGCCACAACCTAAATAAAACAATGATTATATTTAGTTGATATATTTTGTGATCTAAGTGAGGGCTAATGTCACATAGAAATAAGTGCTGAACTACGAATTAATATGTGATCTCATGTTTCTCACACTCACACACACACACACACACACACATACACACACAGAGAGAGAGAGAGAGAGAGAGAGAGAGAGAGAGAGAGAGAGAGAGAGAGATCCCTCTATGACATTATGTTTTTCTTAGTGCTTTTAACCTCTAATGCTATACTAGCTTCATGCTCTGTTTCCTTCAAAAAACCAAACACAGTAAATAGAAAAATTTAAATCATTTTGTACTAACAAACTGCATACTTTGCTGGCTGATTTATTGTATAATTTGTATGCTCTTTAAACAATGTGCACACGTGAAGAGCTCTTTACCTGAGCCATTGGTAAAGGATTGGTAGTGAAAACAGCTTCCATTGCAGCAGTGCCACTCTCTGCTATGGCATAGCGAAACAGGCCAGCAGACAACGGCGACAATATCTGTCCAAAAAGAGGCAATGAAACTTTTTTCCCTAATATTTTAAATATATGTGTAGAAATTAATCTGAACGGTGGCTCATTATGTATTCTGAGGTTGGGGCAAAATTTTGGCCAGGCAGAATATTTAGCATCCCTACATGATAAGACACACTGACTCCTCCTGCAGACTCTCCAAAGATGGTGACTGATCCAGGATCACCTCCAAAGCTGTGAATGTTCTCTTGAACCCACTGAAGAGCAGCCACCTGATCCAAAAGCCCATAGTTTCCTGGTGCATGTTCATCCCCTGTGCTAAATTTAAGATTGTTCATGTTAAAGAAAAATACAAAGAAAATCCCAACTCTATGTAATGTAAAACATTTTAAGTTTCTTTCAGTTCCCTTTCCCTTTCTTTCAGTTCCCTATGTCCTGGAGAAACGTTGTCTCATTTCACTGTGTACTACAACAGCTATACAGTATGTGGTTGAAATGACAATAAAAGCCTCTTGACTTGACCTTTCTCTTGTTGTTGTCGAATGTACTATTTCAAAGATGCACTTTGTACTGATATAAAATCTATTGTATACCTGGAAAACATTAGTTGGTCAAGCTTTACAGAAGTTCCTTCATTATCACAAATAACAAAAATGTTAAAATAGTGCATGCTAAGATATTAATAGTGAAAAATCTATATCAGCGTAAAAATTTCATAATTTGTTATAAATATTCCTAATAACTTTTATGCCTACATTTTACCTCTATACTGCCATTAACCTCTTTCTCATTATGTTAAATCCTCTCACATTCTTTTATAAGCAGTTTAAATTATTTAGATTTCTTCAAATCTTGTGTTTTTTGTATCATTCAAACTGTAATCCTTTTGATTTTGACTTATGTTTTCTTTTCTGGATGCAAGATACAGCTCCCTTTTCAATTGCATATACAGTACATACTAAATTAGAGGTACATATACACTTTTTTACTTAAAAAATTGTTAAGAAGGTGCATGACAAGGAAGGAGTTATATTTACCTGAAAAATCCAAGTAACCCAAGCCTGTACTGGATAAGAACTACAACAACATTCTGATAGGCTGCCAGTGCATGTCCATCAAACATGGAACCTGAGCCACATGCAAAGCCTCCACCATGGATAAAAGCCATGACCTGTAGCACATCAGCAATGCAATGTATGCATAATAAATCCTCGTTATTGGAGAAAATAGAATGTTTAATTAAAACAGCTTTTTGGCTTTATGGTCAATCCAATAAAACTTTTAGCATTTTTGCATGTCCTCATTGACAACCTATTAGCAATAAGTCTTTACATTTATTGTGGTGGCAACAACTGGTCAAACGATAAAAGCATTTAGAAATTTCATCAGTGTATACAAAAATGTTTTTATGTCCAGTCAGTTTAGTTTGAGGTGAAATAAAACACAACATCATGTGCCATGTTCTGTAAACCGTGAAAGAGCAACCACAAAATGCTGTTAATGTAAATAAAGACTTACAGGTAGTTTGGCTTCTTCACTTGGTTTAGCGGGTGTGTAAATGTTGAGGTAAAGGCAGTCCTCTGACACTTCAGGTACTTCCATGATCAGGGAAAATTGTTCTGTTAAATTCACGATTAGCTCCCTGTTTTGCATGCACCTTGAATAAATGTCATCAAACAGATTGACAGCTTAAGAAATCTCATTCGTCTAAAGCAAAAGTGACACTATGACAAGTATGGTGTGATTTAGTTTGTTAGTTATACTTGACAGGAAATCGTAAATCATAGGAACTATTTACATAAACTTGTACTGGAACAATGTTGTTGCTGGATTTTCAACATCTATGTACACTTGTACAATAATGGTTACTTCATTCAAAGATTTCAGATTAAAGCTGTGACTATCCTCTTACATATATGGCTGTTTTGTTGCATCTCTCACTCCGTTCCATTGTTCTGCAGGTTGTGGGGCTGAGAGTCTTAAAGGTCCCACAGGTGGCTTAGCAAACGGTACACCCAGGTAGCTGTGAATAACCGTGTCCTTCCCTTGAGCTCTCACATGCTCACCTTTCAAAGCCCCATATTTAGTCTGTACAATTGGGGCTGTTAAAAGATTAAACATATTTATACAAATTAAATGTATTTTATACAAATCCTGTCATGCATCCATGACATGTCAAAGCACAAAACCACAGAAACTGAGAAGTAGCATACAACTCAAATCAAATTAAAGCACAAGAAGAGAATAATGTACAGTATAAAATGATTTTATTTAATTTCATGCATTTCACTCAAATGATAAAGGTGACCTGCTTTAGTCATGCATGTGAAAACATTTTAATGCCTCTGTGACACTGTGGCAGAAGAACAAAACCGGAAAGTTCTCGAGTTTATAGGATTATATTGGTTACAGCAAACAGACATCAACTTAAACAGGAAGTAGTAAAAAAAAATAATAATAAAAAAATTATACAGCAGCATTGAATCGACTAATTTTACCTCTTATCCGATAGTAATATGGTGTGTTTTGTTTTTTGTTGCTATTACGAATTGTAAAACTATTTTCTTCTTAATTTAATCACACTGAATAAATAGTAATAAAGTAAAAAAAAAAAAAAAAAAAAAAAACTTAAACAGGAAGCAGAAATGCAATCGTGCTGAAATTTACTTAAATTCATACCGTCGTTTGCTGTCGCTGAAATGATCAAAGTAACTTGTAATAAACTCCAGAGAAGCACAGTGAAAGTCCACATGGTTGCAAGTACAGTTCAGTTCAGTTCCAGGAGCTTTGTCTAAATGAGCTCTCACATTAAAACAGCCGTGTTACATAACAGTGAGACTGAACGTTGACAGTCAAAGTTCAGTCTCACTGTTTTGTAACACGGCCGTTTACCAAGACATGGCCCTCTTGGATATGTTCAAACGCGCAAAGTTACGCGGGTTTTCATTGATTTTTATTTGCACGTGATATATACTTTTATAGATTTGCACACTCGACTCTTCCTAAGTATAAGAAATCTCCTGCATGCAGCTCCACTGCCGGCCACCAGGTGTCTCTGTCCTCCCCCGTTCAGTACGTAAACATTTCCACCAGTGTAGCTTACTTTACAGTCTAGATCTTAAGTGCACTAAATAGTGAAAGGTAATATAGTAACTCACACTGTATAATGCACCTGCATAGGGGTGTGGACTTCCAGTATGGTGTTCAGAAATAGGAAACAGTAATGGTGAAACATTACGTATTGACGTGGTAGCCTAGTGGTTAAGGGAATGGAGTTTGAAGGTTGTGAGTTTGAATCCCAGGTCCTCAGAGTTGCCGCTGCTGGGCCCCTGAGTAAGGCCCTTAATCCTCAGTTGTATAAGTTGAAATAAAATTGTAAGTCACTCTGGATGAGGGTGTCTGCTAAATGCCAGAATTGTAAATGAATTACATTAAAATAAGTGTTGTGTAGATCTGATTTTTCAGGTTTAGGAGTGTTGACAGCGGTTGTGCATGCAAAACATGCATATGTTTAATTACCAATGTATTAATTGTCTCCAATTCCTTTAATTCTCTAGGGTGAACACAACCGTTTAAAATCACTGACAGCATACAATTTCATATCAATATAAGTTTAATATTTATGCTTAATCTTGTCTTTCTACTTTGTGTTTGTCCTGCAGACCTTTTTTTTTTTGTTTGTTTGTTATAACAAGTAATTGTTCACTCAAATTTAATTCAAACAATGATTGCCTCTGTGGTCCTATTAAATTAGCATTACCTGTGTGGAATGTGTTTCTTATGTTTCATGATTTGATCATTTCAGATAAATTTACTGTGATCTGTGTAACCATCCATGCAGTTTGTGTTTTGGTGCACAGGTATAAATAATTCCAATCATATGTCACAGACTGTCAGAGATGGCATGCCCTGCCCAAGAGATACCTGTAGAGACACTGACTGGGTGAGGAATGCTGTCCTCAAAGCATGGGAACAGAGTGTTCTGAGTCAATGTAAACAAAGTGTGAAATCAGAGCCTAACACAGAATGATAACTCAGTATTATCATAAGAATAAATCTAGATCAAACATCAAATTAGAACTTGATATTCACGTTATATATTTTGAGAATTTCTCATACCTTACTAATATTATAAGTACCTGATTGTAACCAAAATAGGTCCAATTCTGCAGAAGGAGAAAGAAGAAACCTTGACCTTTAGTTGAAGGTTTAGCTTATTTGTTTCTAATTTGTGGATGCTGACTGAGGAAGGTGATAAGATGTTAAGATGACAGGCTATTTTTAAAAAAATACTTGCCCAAACAACCTCTAAGCCCAGTGGCTATATAAGTGTTATTGTACAATGTAAAACTAGTGATTGTTTTATTTGCATACTCTGGTGCTGAGATATGCTATGAACTCTGGAGGATTTGTTTGCTGATTACATGGACAGCAAGCAATGTTAAAGTGCGGACTGGGGCTATTAGGGGTAACGGAAAACCTGGTGTATCAAGTAGTATTATCTAGATTCCCTTACAGCAATCATATCAACTTTGAATACAGCTTATTTGTTTTTTCTGTAAAACATACATGATATCAGTATCTTGTGACAAACACAGGAACAGCTTGGGTTTATTTTTGAACAGACACCTCTGCTTGCTTAAATTGGATGGATTTGATTCACAAACCATAGAAATTTATAGAAATTGCCACTGCCAAGAGTTTCTACTATATTTTCCTGCCTAACTTTGGGTCCTGTCCATTGAGAGGATTAAAGTGAGCTAATCACATGTCAGAAACACTCAAAGGTAACCTTTTGTAATGTGATCGCATTATGTATTCTTACAACTGAGCTTACAACTAACAAAAATACATTTGAAGGGTGGGTCTTAAAACCCAGACAAAGTGAAAATCCCACCCATTAGCTGGTTGCATTTCTGAACCTATCAATTAATCTTTTGTCTACCAGTTAATGATTTATTCTCTTTCTGGCCCTTCAGGCCATTTTGGTTGTGCAGAAACACTACTTATAGTGAATTGCCAGCCAGGTTCAACAGTTGCTATTCACTGATTTATCTCCTTCCTGCCATGAGATCCTGATCTTATCTTAAAGCCACAAGTAGCATTATCTGTATCTGTTGCAGTAAAATCTGTCCCTCATAACATTTTGGTTCATTGACCTGCCACTGATAAGTCACACCTTTCTTTAGATGTGGTCAGTTCCTGTGGAGGTAACCTACTGTACATAATGCCTAAACATTTTAAGCTTTACCCTAGTGGTACTTTATATCGTATGCCTACTGACAAGAGATATTAATCTTTTACTGAGGCTGCAAAAAAATTCAGTCGTGACATAACGTCTACGTTTCTTGGATATTTCATTCTTAGTGGAAACTGACACCACATTTACTTTTAGTAGTAATGGAGTCATATAAACTGTCAAATCCACACTTGTTGCAACAAGATACACCCTCTTACAATATTGGCAAATTACCCTGGCCCTTGTGTTCAGTATCTCACCTATAGTCAAACCTGCTCTATTTTTCTAATTATGGTGTTATACTAAGTTTAGATCAAATTTGTGTTATCTAATGAATATGAGAAATCGACAAATGATAATGAGTAAGCTTTAAGCCTTATATTAACACATTACAACACAACTGATGATGATTACATTCTGTATGGAATTCTGTACAGATGTATTTGAGCCTACTGTGAATTTGACTCATTATATCACAGATTTATATGAGTTATGCAATCTTATTTATTGTAATGATCAAGATAGTGATCAACATTGAGGCTGTGAAATTCTAAGGCTGTGCGTTTTATATTTTTCTTTCTCATCCTCTGTTGGCTTATGTCATAATTCTCTGTTGTTGCCTGTGTGTTTCTATGAGCATGAAACAGGCCCAGTAACAGAAACTACACTCATGCTGGCTCCTGTTAACACCTACAGTATGCTAGGCTAAGCTAGGTTAATATTAGGGTTATCCTATGGTATTCGTCAGTATAAAAGCCAATTGTTTTATAACTTATATTTAGATTATGGAGTACCTAGGCTGTCTTTGTGCACAATAAACTTTTAAATAAATAAGTTTCTAAATATTTTTTTTACTTAGTCTCCTGACTCCTAACTGCACTGTCTCCCTTATTTCCTCTGGTGTTGCCTTGTCCAGACTCTCTTTAAAGGTTAGCACCACCTGTCTCATTGTCTCCCACTGTCTCCCCTGTCTTCCTGTCTTGCTGTCATCACCTGTCTTCTCCTGTCTTCCCTTGTCCCCCCTGGCTCCACATCTCCTTCTGTCTACACTTTGTATCCTTCAGCTTCCCTGCCTCCTCCTGTCTGACAGAAAAAAATGTGTCACCTTCCTTCCCCTGTCTTCCCCTGTCCCCCTTGTTCCCACTGTTTCCTGAAAAAAAAAGTCACCTGTCTCACCATCTCCCTATCCCCCTATTAAAAGTAGTGTCACCTGTCATCTGTTTGTCCCAGCAGCAAAGCACAGAAAAGGCTCAGGTTTGAGTCACTTTGCTTCCTGTGGATTGCTGCATCCCAAACCAAATACCAGTGCACTCAATTGTATGGGAAGCTTGTTCAATGATGTAGGTTATCTCTTACCATAGGGGTCATAATATTTTATGGATTTTTTTGGTGACATGGGCTTTAGCCAGATTTTGTTGAAAATTAATGTATTCTGGCTTTGTCCCATTACTACCAGTGTGTAATTTTAGAAAAAAAAACCTGTATCTTTCTCATGTGTATACCATTTGTTCCCTTTAATGTGAAACCTTTACACAGAACACTGCATGTAGTTTTAAAAGATTTTATGTAGGTTACTGTGGTTAAGTTATGTACCTTAAATATTTTTGACCATACTATATTCACATTTCCAACTGAAGGTATGAAACATTTGGTACCATGCCAGCAACAAAGAAAAGTACACATTAATAACATTTCTTCTAATCATTGTACAGAAGCCTGAAATTGTATATAAACATATACTATAATGGATGATACCACTATTAAGTGTCATCTATAATTTTATGTTCATATGGGTCTAATATTGGATTTTTATTATCAATTATTATAGGAGGAACAACATAGACATAATGGTGGGGCAGTGGGTAGCATTGGTGTCTCCACAGGCCCAGTGATCTGGGCTCAATAATGAGCTTGGGTTGGTGCCTATCTGGAACTGGAGTGTTCATATGGGTTTTCTTCCACCTACCAAAAACAGGCAGGTGCATTAATCATCTACACTAAATTGGCCCTAGATGTGAATGAGTGTGTGAAAGTGTGTAAAGGTAACCTGCAATATACCTGTATCCCATTTGGAATAAATTATTTTGCTTGTACTAAGTGTTACCAACACAGGATCTAGATGCATTGCAGCCCTGTCTTATGCAACCTTTCTGCATAATATTTAAATGTGTCATTTAAATACAAGTCACTTCAGTACAGCATTCGCCTGGTTACAGAAGTCTGTCAGAAAGTGATTTATTTTGCTATTATCATAAAGGTTTTTTTCTACCAGTGTACTGAACTGAAAAACATCCTAAGCTAAAAAAAAAAAAAAAAATCCAAGACCTGCCTAATATTTGAGGCCATTATCACCCCTGATACTCCTAATCAGTAGGAAGTATTGCAACCTGCAGGGTTGCATTAGGGCAGCGCTGTCCAATCTTATCTGGAAAGGGCCGGTGTGAGTGCAGGTTTTCATTCCACCCAAGCAGAAGCCACACTTGATTCCACCTGTTTAATAAGCTGTTCTTGGCTTTTAGTAGACTCTGGTGAGGCTTCTGCTTGGTTGGAATGAAAACCTGCACCCACACCGGCCCTTTCCGGATAAGATTGGACACCGCTGCATTAGGGGATTTGCAGTACAGTTTTAGGAAATGAGAAAACTCAGCTATGAAGTTAGCCCTCGCTGTACCAGCCTCATGACGGTACGTGCCCTGAAACACTCCTAGAAATGACTCTGAATGTAAATGTGGCTTGCTGCTTGGCAGGAACTCCTAAGGGAAAACTATATCTTTACTGCAGTGCAACCCACATACTGTGCAATCATGAACTTCAGAGAAAGCGTGTTTAATTCCATGAGACATTGCAGCTAGATAATTGTGTGTAGAATTAGAATTGGTGCAAACTCAGGACATGGGGATACAGAATAAATATTCGGAGCACAGAGATTAAACACATTTGTGTTAATTTGATTTTAATGTTGAATTGCAGTGCAATAAAACAGAAAGAGCTTTATAAGCAATATGTATAATTTACATATGCATGGCATTACCACTTTATTAAAATAGTTTCAAAGTAGAAAATAAACATAATTAAAGAAATTAAAAATTGACACTGTTCACAAGCAGAAAATGCATAAAACACAGCAGTGAGCAAAAAGATATGATGGCTGTGTCTGAAACCCCCATTAATTTCATGCACCAACCTATAGTGGAGAACACTGCTGCCCAAGCTAAACTTCTATCTCGTTCATATAGTTTAACATTTACAGTACATGTTTGATTTATATTTTATATACAATGCCTTTTAAAAAACATGGCACCAAAGAGCATTGAGCCTTCATTCCTTTACATAAAACATTATGCTAGCATGCCTAAAGTTTCTGAAACTGATTGATGCGATGATTTACACACTTATCCCCATTCAGTGATGTGTGTAGCAGTATGGACAAAGAAAATAAAATAAATGAGTAAACAAACCAGGGATTTCAAACACAGCCAAAGTGGCTTTTATACAAAATAATTTGCATGTTAGTTCACCATCACCATCTATTTCACATATAAACAGACTTGGGAGCTCCCCATTTTGATCTAGATTTGATCGCATTAATGCTTCATTAAAGACTTAAGGCACTGGTTACAATTATAACAGTTATAAACTGGTTAATTGACAGAGCCCAATCTATGATTTGTCAAGCATAATATACTGTAATACTGTAAAGTTTTCGGCAAAGCTCAGTTTTACACATGTGCATGGCAAATTGTCTTGCATAAGCTATATATTAGTAAAACCTAAAGGGTAAACATGATGAAAATTAGCTAATTATATAGCCAGAGATGTATTGCTATAAAACTGCATCCAAGCAGTTGGATTATGGCTACCAAAAATATACAAATTAGCAGGCATCTTTGGCTCAACATCGCTAAAAAAATCTAAATGTGGAGTACGCAAAGAAATATAATACCAACTGTGGCAAAATATAAATGGCAGCATAAAATATGATGCCACAGTAAAGACAGAAAGGTGCATGTGTCATGTTGCTTATGTGAACAATTCACTTTGTAGATGAATTAACAATTAAACAGCTTTGCAAAAATAACTCATCACTAATATGTCCTTCCTCATATAGGCCCATTACTCCACAGTTTCCATATAGGAAATAAACATTCTTTTATCAGCATTCATCAGAGTTAATAGCAGAAATTACAGCTAAAATATGGGTCTTAGGTTGAGGTATATTTCCAGTTTATTGTCACTAAAATAATGTATAGCTTCATTGCTCTTTCATGCCTCTTACTGTTGTTCCATTGGCTGTCCAACATTGCAAAGACAAACACAAATACTAGCCATAACCAACAAGTCACTTCCTATGACTACTTCATGATACATCACTCAGTGTTTTTATGAAATCATATGAACTTGAAGAAAAACTGTTTTTTTTTTCAGTGGATGTGTAAAGGTTGTTGCAGGTGTTCCTCTGTTCCTCAGACATAGATGCCCTCAGGGTTCAGGGCTGAGGTGATGGGACTGTGTAGCACCCGCAGGTTAACTCCCAAAGCATGAGATGGGCCTGGGCGCTTCAGTGAACCAGTCAGTGCTATGAAATAAAAAATAAATAAGAATAGGTACTTTTATAGTTTATTTACAATCAGTATCAGTCAAGTGCAACTTTTGAAATCCATTGCTTCTTAATGTACTATTCAGTGAGGTTAATTATACTTACTGATCTCTGTATGCACAATTGGCAGGCAGAGAAAAATATACAATAATAAAACACAAATAAAACTCAGCAAATGATCTGCAGGTTCTGTTATAAAAAAACAACCCAACTGTTAGGAATGAATTATGCCTGCAAACAATAGACAGAAGACAGAAAAAAAAAACCTATGCAGAAGGGAACTGTATACAAAATTTCCAAGCTGATAATTGTAAAAATCCTGTAACTCTTATTCTTCTATTAAATAATGAAACTTAAATCATTAAATAAAAATAATAAAACATTATTGTGTCATTTTTAAATGGCACTAGAGGAGCACTATAGCCTGCATGCCTCAGCATCTTGTTAAAGTCTTAGTCCACCCCACATGCTGCTGCTGGATACTAAGGTGAGTAACAGTACTCAGGCCATCTCCAGGCAGCTGTTGCCACAGTAACCAACACTGAATGGAAGTAGGTGGAACACATGTAGCTCTCAGTGGGGGATCTGAAAGACTCTAAGAATTACTGTAAGAGCCAAAATAATGTGTGATGCATGAACACACAGGGAGTTACTGCCCACAGAGATGAACAATTGTGCTTTTTGCTAAGTTTTTTATCTAAATGGTCACAAATAACTCAAAGATAGTTGGTATAAACGTTTAATATGCAAGTCGCTTTGGAAAGTGTCTGTGGAGGGACATGGAGGAAAGGACGTACAGTAGTAGTAAGCAGTTTACCTGGTTCCTTAGGCACAGGGGGGACGCTGGCCTCCACGTCACTGGGCTCCACAGGCAGCACGGTCACTTTAGTGCCAGTCTGCTGGATGAACTGCTGAAGATTCACCTGCCTCAGCTCTTTAGTTAGCTGTTCAAGCTCAAACTGACTCTCCTGGGAAAAACATGTACATCTGCTATGTGAGGCAGTAAAGATCAGACATATGCCTAATTACAGTTTCTGTGTTTAGCAATATAATATTGTTCAATAACTCTATAATTGGAACCAAATGTGTTTCATTGTGCTTTTAAAGTTCACACACTGAACTAATTATTTATTTCATATTATTATTATTTCATATTCTGTACCTGTAGTCTCTTACTAGACTGACTCAGTGACCTCTCCACAGCTCTGCAGCTGTTTTCCAGCTGTGCTGTGTGCTGAGCCTGAGCCTTGAGTTCAGCCTTCATGGTCTCTAGCCTGGCCTTCACTTCTCCTTCACTCCACAGCTGGTTCTCCCTTGTCTGCTCCTGCTGCCGCTGGGCCTCCAGCCCTGCTTCCACACCATGCAGACGGGTCAGCCTCTGCTCCAGCTCAGTCTCGCAGGCTTGAAGCCGAGTGTGCACCTCCTGCAACCGCTCCTCCAGCTGCCTCTCACTCTCAAGCTCAATCTGTAGCTCACTGGCCCAAAACTCTTCCTCCTCCACCTCCACCTGGTTCCTACACAGCTGCTGCTCTAGCCGAACCATCTCCTCAGTCATGACTGCCCAGGAGTCCTCATTGCTTGGTCTCTTTTGGCTCCATACATGCAGCTCTGCATCGCATGCTTCTGTTCGGCGCTCCAGAACATTCAGAGATTCCCTCTGCAGCCTCACAAGGCGGGTCAACTCTTCCACACGACTGGAAGGTAGCCGTGGGGATGTCGACAGGCTTTGGGGCGCACTGTTCATCAGAACAACACAGCGCTTGGAGTCTCTGTCTACAGTTCTGGTTCCATTAAGTATGTCTCTAAGGCCACGTGGCGCCCCAGTAAAAGTAAGGGATTTT
Source organism: Tachysurus fulvidraco (assembly GCF_022655615.1). Lineage (NCBI taxonomy): Eukaryota > Metazoa > Chordata > Actinopteri > Siluriformes > Bagridae > Tachysurus > Tachysurus fulvidraco. The sequence goes on from NC_062527.1 coordinate 12,016,176, forward strand.
CGGCGTGGTTCACGACGGCGAAGAGATCGCTCACCCTGGGCTCGGAGCTTAGCCATAATAGGGAGACTCTGGCGGTGCAGGCCACGCTCAGGGCCCCGGGAGACAGGGGGCCCCTCAGATGGAGGGCGCTCTGTCAGGGAAGGGCCAGTGCGGTGCAGAATGAACTGAACATCACCAGCATACTGACCCCAAGTGTTTAACGAGGCCACAGGGCTCTCATGAGGAGCCAAGTGTCGCTCAGAATCTCTCCATTTCTCGATAAGTGTGTAGCGTCCAGTGCGGCCTGCCAGTGAAGTAGATATGATGAAATATTTTTCAAAAGGATGTTACATATTCAGTTGATTTTAGCCTAAAATTAATGTTGCCCATCACAGAGAAGCAAAAAGCAATTAAAAAGTTATCAAAGAGTTAAATAAGAAAGCATATGAAACTCGTAATCTTCATGGTAATAATGGAATGAAATCAACTATTAACCCTGATGGAAAGCTTAAGAGTCCCTGCTTCTTCTTTTTTTGGCAGGATCATGACTCAGAGTTTCCATCTCATCAGGCGCTTTTTCAGCCTTAGTATATTTCTTGCTAAAGTGAGTGAGTGTGTGTGTGTGTGTGTGTGTGTGTGTGGTGGGGGGCTCTAAAGATTACACGCACTCAGAAAACTCAGAAAAAGTCTCAGACAATGAAGTCAAGAAGTTTAAATCAATCAAACTGAATTTCTATGTAAACAGTCTGAACCTCTCTCAACCTTAAAAAGAAGGTTTTAGAATTTGAAAATAGCTAAAACAAATAAAATAAATGTTTAATATCTTGAATGTTAAATATGCAGGATTATACATTATTTCTAGGTCCCTATTTAAATGCAAACAAATTTGTGATATTGACTATGTGAAGTGGTTTGTACAAAAGGTCAGATTTTCCTCATGCCTAATCTCTTCTAATGAAACTGATGGATTTGATCTGAAATTACAAGCTTGTGGAATGCAATCCAGCTAGACTGCACACTGCCATAAACGCAAACATGGTAAACAAATAATCCCAAGCATATAATAAGGAACTGAAATTCATGTAAATATTTCAAAGATTGTACTTTTCACTGAAGTTGTCTGAAATCTAATTTGTAATAAAAACGGGTGTATTTGAAAGAAAAGGCAAAACAGAAGTACACACACACACACACACACACACACACACACACAATATAACAGTTTAATATCATCCTAGGACTGATGCTGCTTACCTATTGCCTGAGCTAGTGCAATGACCACTTCCTGACAGGTGGTAGCCTCTGTGACTCCGCAGACTACTCGTTGGATTCCATCCACCCAAACCTTCAGCTCCATCCTGACACAGGCAGTGCAGAGTTAGGCCACTAGCTCTGCTCCCTCATTCCCGCAGACTGCAGCGATTAGCACCGGTCACACTGAACACAGACAGCATAGCGCTCAGTACTGCTCATACGTCTGCATGTAAAGCACCACCATACATTAGAGCACTGCAAACACAGCGCGCTCTCTCTCTCTCTCTCTCTCTCTCTCTCTCTCTCTCTCTCTCTCTCAGCAATATGCAGGGTCCTTAATCACTTTCTTTGCTAGTTCAGTGTACTTATCACTGTAATTCCTATTAATGCTTTATAGTGATGTGTTTCTATTTCCTTTCATTTCTCAAATCATGCCATGTTCCACGCTTATATTCAAATGATATGAGATCACGGGAGTACCCAAGAACTTCCTATGATGATGGACTACAGTGCATGCTCCTAAGCTTATTTGTTGTTCAAACAAGATCCAATAATTGCAAATGGAAAAAAAAAACAAAAAAAAAAACTCCATCTGGCCACAGACTGTAGAATCCTGACCCGGTGAGTCACCATCTAGTTTTTCAGGAAATCTTTGCCAAAGGAAATGCCCAAGCTTCTAGCAAGAGCCCCCTGTATGCTTTCAGATGGACATGTTTCCTTCCTAAGCATATCCCCCAGGTTTCAGCTACAAAAGGAAAGATTTTGAAAGGCAACTAGCTTTTAGACATCTTTACATAAATGTATTTCAGAACAATGGAATGAAAACCCGAATTTGCTGTTTTAATGCAGCACACACTTTAAGTATAAATCACTGCAAGTTTTGTATTGTGTTGTGGAAAAGGGCCACACTGGGAATTATGGGACCAGCTGGACTCAACACTCTTTGCCTCCCACTCACAAGTATTTCTATGTTACAAAGACACGAGTCTGAGCCAGCTTTTTAAGTTTGTGCATAAAAATGGAAGTACCCAAAGAAAAAAAAGGGTGACGGGCAAAATGCTTTAAATTACATGTAGCTTTGACTTAATGAACAGTCTAATAAGAAGCATATGCCTATGAAGCTACTTATATTTATTTATATATTTATGTTTAAAAAATGTATAATCACAGCTATTGCTAACAAAAAAAGATTTTTTTATTATTAAAGACAAATATCATTTGGCCACAAGGGGTTATAATTTTTTTTGTAATATAGTAACAAGTAACAGTCTCAGTGTAATAGTGTAAATTAACATACATATTATTAATTTGTAATACAAAATTCTTGCATTAAACAAGCCACAGAGAAATAATTGATAAAAAATATAGACTTTTGTATATATATATTGTATGTCTATTAATTTTATGTCTATTTATAGGTGAGAACAGACCAAAGGGTTCTTTTCTGACAAAGTCATCATTCTCTCCACTCCAGTTCCCCCTGATTAACGTCATTACAAACAGTCCTTTCATTTATTCAATACTTCACAAAAGAATGAAGCTTTAAACGTTTGCCTCGCCAAATGAGACACAGCTAATTTACTTTGTGTGCAGTTGCAGTGGAATGAAAAAGTAGATCATTTCTGTCAGCCAAAGACCACAGAACGCCTCCATGGGCTCCACTCGAAGAAACGCAATACTCTGCTAATAATATCTCACAGATCCCAATCCAACACTGAACCTTCTGCTGATAAAGACAACACAAGGTTGCATGGTGTACCAGATAAAACCACTCTAGTTTGTAGAAACACCAACGATACTGATTAAACTGAGTTAATAACTGAATTATTCAGAATTGTTTGTGGAAGTTTATAAAGACAAGCAACTCACTGTAGCACTCAACAGTTTAGCCTACAGATGTTCAAAATGTCTCTCTCAGCAAACAGGAAAATTATTAGAAATTATAAAAGATATTATTAGTGTATTTAGAAATATTTTAGAATTGCATCACAAATGGTAAGCAGGATGCTGACATTAGAATTTTACATATTCACAATTTTCTTACACATTTTAGAACATTTTATTGCATATTTTAAAGTATATTTCAAGTTATTGTGTAATATATATATATATATATATGCTGCCATGTACTTCTCACACTTTATGTACATGACTGATCAGTCATATATTATGTATTTATATTTAATACTCGTACTGTTTATATTGAATCTCATCGTCTATATTGTCTTGTCTTGTACAGTATAGTGTTATTTATGTCTGTACATTTGAGAGTCACAAACAGCTGGAACCAAATTCCTTGTGTGTGTCAACACACTTGTCCAATAAACCTGATTCTGATTACTATGAACAAACCTACAGGATGACTGCAAAAAAATAGCTTTGAAACTAACAATTATACACACACAATGTTTCTCCTCTGTATAACCATGGTGGGGGGGGGGGGGGAGCATCTCAGCAGGAACAAAACATCGAATGCTGAGGAGGATGGGCTACAACAGCAGAGGACTGCAGTGGGTTCGGTTCCTGCCAGCCAAGAACAGGAATCTGAGAATATGATGGGAAAATAATCCCATCTTTTAACAGTCTTCAGTTATTCTGTTTGGGTGAGTCTGTGCCCATGACAGCCTCAGATTCCTCTTCTTGGCTGACAGCAGTCTAACTTGATTGTAGCTACGTCCAGCATCAAGGTTTGATGTGCACCATGAGATACTCACTCACTACAGTGTGTAAAGAGTGCTTATTTGAGTAATTACAGATTTCCGGTCAGTTCAGACCAGTTTGGTCACTCTTCTCTTATCCCTCTCATCAAAAACCCCAGATCAGCAGTTTCTGAAATTACTCACACCAGCCCATCTGTCACCAACAACCACACCACGGTTAAAGTCACAGATTTTACACTTTTTCCACATTCGGTAATTTGATGTGAACATTATCTGAAGCTCTTGACTTGTATCAGCATGTTATGCATCATGCTGATGTGATGTAATTGGCCAATTCGATAACTGCATGAATGTGCAGGTATTCCTAATAAAGTGGGCAGTAATTATATATCTCCAATATTCCATGTAAAATTAATCATGTAATCTTGTTTATTCACAGAGAGAATAAATCATTTACAAGTAATTCAGTTTGGGTAATTTCACATAATCTCATATGTAGAAGCAGGTATTGGCATAAATGCCTGTGTTAGTGTCCAATGCCATATGGTCTTAGTCTAGGATGCTGAGGAACCACTCTGAGATTGCTCTGCTCTGAGTAACATAGATACTGCCTGAAACACATGCAACATGAAGACACAACCAAATGTGGCCACAGTATATAGCACACCATCACCAAAAGAATACTACTGAGCTGATATTAATTAAACTGAAATGTTAATTAAGCCCAAAATGTCCTATATCTATATAGATTTAGAAAAAACAAAAACAAGAATGGTCTAATTGTAACTAGAAACTGAATAGCACAAGATGGAAGGGCAGAACAACCTTCCAAATTCACCTTCTCTCATTGATGCAAGAGGTATTTTTATGTAACATTTTTTTTATTTGAGTTAAAGTGCTCTTATCCTTCATTAAGAGTATCTCTGGAGCTTCTCTGGAGCATCGCCGCCAGTATATGCTTTTAAAAGAGAGACAGGCTCTAAAAGGATACGAAGCCATTAGCTTTCTGGCTCTTTGTTGTGACCTTCTCATGCTGTGGACATGGTCCTCTGCTACCCTGACTTGGAGCACAGGTCCAAAACCAATGCAAATGCAAACAGGATTCATGATTAATCTGGGGGTAGGAATCAGTACAGACCTGACAAATGTATTATACTGATTTTTAAATTGGGATTTGCAACAATGATAGATCACTTTTGTTTTCCAACTTAATTTACATTTTGCTTTAAATTGTAAATCTAGATAGGAATGTTTCTTTAAAAAAAAAAAAACAACACTATCAAAAACAAAATCTTTTTTAGTGAGTGAAGCATTGTTTTGGTATTGATGAAGGTCCCTGAAAATAAAATGTTCCAGAGATTGTTCTATTTATTCACTATTAGAAAATTACCGAAAAGAAAAAAAGTGTTACCTTGCAAAAAGTGTGTGTGGTTCTATTATATTTTGCTTAAATGAATGAGCTGACTGTTAGCAGTTTAAGCTACAGTAGGATAGGTTTAACATTATATTTACAATCTAATTTTTTGGAAAAAAATATATCACAATTTAGGAATCAGTACAATTCAGCAGCAATTTTAACAGTTTATAGAATCATGAAGTTTAAGAAATATGACCTTTTTTCTTTTCAGGAAGCGTCACTAGTGTACACCAATTATCAAGTGACCACACAATTAAATTAGACAAAAAATAAAAATAAACTAAAAACAACAACAAGAACCACTCCCACAATACGAATCACATGCTATTGTGTTTGTCACAGTAATGTCAAGAGGAAACAACAACTAATAACATCCAGACATATTTTCAATACACTGCAATCAGTTAGTAAAATTCTTTCCTCATTTGTACCAAATATATCACAAAATTTTATTTATTTCATAAAACTAAGGGTAATGCAGTTTTACGAAGCAGATTATGTTTATACACCCATATAGAGAAATCTCACTCCTAAAAGAAAAACTTTGTGTGACAAACACGGACTTGGATCGCAGCACTCATTTACAACCAGTTTAAACAAAATCCTTCAATGCCTTGTCACTGGGCCTTTCTTAAGCAAACTAAAGTCTAAAGGGTTCTTTTTTGCTCGTCAGGAAGTGAGAGGAAAAAGCCTTCAACAAGCCTTAGGCAGTGACAGGAAACTCACTCATGAATTCATGATCAGAAACTCAGATCTCTTAATAAAACTTACTCGGGAGACCATCCCTATACTCTGATAGAAAGTATGTCACTTCTTAAAATACCACAGGATGAATAAATTAATCTGTAATATATATGACAACAAGAACGCAGTGGAAAGAAATATGGCCACAGGTGCACAGCGCAAATTGTACTACAATAAATAAACAATAGAGTAACAACACAGAACAACAAAGTTAACTGAGCATAACTTCAGCATAACAATCAGGGCTGACTGACTATATAAATTGTACCATGGGCAAATGGACATTTCATTGGTAAATTAAAGTGTTTGTACAGTATATCCATAAGGAATTAAGTAAAGGAAAAGTATTCTTTCAGAATGATCTTTTCAGGGGTTTGATTTCATTACACTAACCTAGTTTGCCAGAAAGGGACACAAAGGGCACAAAAAACATAGGAAGTCCTGCAGGAGACAAAAGGCTTAAGTCATGACAGGAAAGAGCCAAATTAGAAAAGAATGACAGACCAATTTCTCCTTCAAGAAGGATCACTGATAAAAAGTACATATTTCTAACATATAATAGATATATTTATAACATAACTGATCTCCTGGAGAGTGAATATAGCACTGATTCTCCCGTTTCCTGCTGAACTTTTAATTCTGCTAGTGTCTGCCTTAGCTGCCATGCTACATGTAATTACTAACAATTTATGCACTCTGGAGTAATTGGTTGCAGGCCTTGTCTGAAACGGATCCACACACTGACACTCACTCTCACTCACACACACAAACAGCATGTGTGTTCTCTAAATCTGACTGCTTTTCCCTCTACTGGAAAAGGGGCACAAAAGGTGAAAAATGTAGCTTTGCTTGTCAATATAACCATATGCACATGAAGCAAGATGAGAAACTAACACATAGCTAAGCAGAATTTAAATAACATGAAAAAAGTGTCGTTCCTGGATATTAATAACTGTTGAGAATGTATATGTCCTAAAGCATGCAGGGATTTAATCAGGAAACATTGGCCTTGATCTTGCACCACAGACACTGATAACATTGAGGCTGCACATTCCACACCTCATACATGCTATGAACCATGATTCAGATAAGTATTCTTATTCCCACTACCTTTCCCTTGATGTGAGCTGCAACACTAGCTGCAACAATAGAATGTGGGACAGTAAATAAGAAGCGTAGTAAATGGTATCAAGCTGACACAAATAGTAAGCCTCAGATTCAAGTCTGTCAGTTAGGTGTCTTGTTTAACACAACTCTCAAATTTGATAATTTAGAAATTTTAGTCTTTTTAATACACTATAAACTGCTGGCTTTGCCATCCAGTATAGACATGAATACATGCATATGTGCATACATGAACCACCATGTAAAGTAGCTACCATCTGTATTCATGCCTTAATGTGAATGACAACAGAAACACAAATCCACCCAAAGATTATTAAAGGAGTATTTTGACTTGATGAACTGTGAAGGTCAATCGAAAATGATGACACATTCAAATATTATGCATGTATGGTTGCAAATAGCTGACAGAGAGAGAAGGAAAAGAAGAAACCCTTTATTGCTCTCTCAATAAGTACTGTGTGTGCAGCAAAACCCCAGTGTGTGGAGAGAGGAAGGAAAACAGCCCCCCTAACATAACCCTGTAAAACAATAACCTGAGGGCTTTTGGATTTTAGTGAGAGTAGTCAACATGGGTCCAATGTGAAATCCCAAAAGTTTGTATATTGGAAAGCATGAATTTTTCAAATGATTACACCACTAGATTAACATTGACACCTTCTTAACCTGCTAGATCATATCTAACTTTTGGAATAAAAGTATAAAGGCAATATAAAGTATATGTAAAGGCAATATAAATGTATAAAGGCAAGCTGCATCACATTATTGGAATACTGTCATGCAACATTTGATTTGGAGTATATTAAAGTATCCCTCGCTGTAGTCAACTGTTTGAACTCTTCACATTCAGTTCCACAGCTGAATGCGTCACGAAGAGGCAAAATGGGCCTCACACAATAAAAAATATGCCTCAAACAGCGATTGTTTTCCAAGACTTTCACAAAGAAGAATAATGTACCGATGGCTGTGCAACTATGGCTGCCTGATTCCTTGTAAACCTTTTTCGGAAGGTTTTTTTTTGTTGGTTGGAGTGCCGTCTTGGCCAGGATGTTTTAATAAACTCAAGGATCCCCCCCACCCCCCCAACATGGAGGTCAGCACTAGCAGACGTGCTAACATCTGGATGGCACATTGAGCTGCACATAATGCTCGCTTTGTTCTTTTGCCATGATTGTGAAGAGCAACAGAACTGGCCTTCTGGAGGGAGAAAAGTGCTGTCCGACAAAAATATTAAAGGTGGCCAGATCTCTCCATATGGTTAATATTAATATTCTCAGATCTCTTCTGTTTTAGTAGTTACTAGACAAATCTCCCGTCTTAATTCGTGTTCAGTTCAGAACAGTCAGGAGAAACCCAAAATAATAATAATAATAATAATAAAGTACAGTATGTTCACAGGTACATCATGACAATCAATGTTCCTGGTTAATATTTCATAAATAAACATGATCTGATGATTTTGCAGATCATTCAGGATTTGTTGCTTTGTTTGATGCGTGTTATTTGTTGGACCATCACTTTATACAGAATAAAGAGTTAGTCTGTTGAGTTAAACCTACACTGAAGTAAAATATTTCCTTCTGTATATGTAAACACGACAAAACCAAAATCATCTTGACAGTTATTTAGTCAGTACACTGTAGTGAGATATGAGCAGAGGGTTAATCCGGGCTGAATCACAGCTTGTCTTCAGGCTACAGTTGATCTCAGCTTGTTTTTAACTGTAACGTGCCGTCAAACTGAGGAATAGCGAGCAGATTATTCTACATTTATTTACACTGGAGTGTTACAACACATCTCTGTCCATCAGTGGGCCTCATCTTTTTACCCGAATGTACTAATCAAGGGCGTTTTTGCCTCACCTTTAATCTGTAGACTGAAGAAAACAAGCCGTCTTGACCGTTTTGCACAGACCTGACGTTACCGCGGCTGAAGTTTGGTGAAGAAATGGACCACGGAACGCAGTTTTCTTCATCTTCCTGCCTACTAACACACTCGCTGGATGGGGATATTCGTTATAAATGGTTTGTAAACAAACATAGACGTTTCCTATAGCAGAAGACAGAGTGAAAACAGCGAACTAACGAGCAGAGCGAAAAGTTTTCATGCTGTGTAACGGCGCATTCTGCGGGAAACTCCCCCATACTGCTCTAACATGGCAACGGCTCCGGGACAGCGCGGTGCATTGTGGGGGATTTTAAAGCTGCACTAGGGTCTGTGTAAGCAGCTTAAAAAAAAAAAAAAGCCTGACGCAAAATCTGAGAGCAAGCAGAAACCAGAGCACAGATCTGATGTACATTATTCACCATGATAATTTCCGTTTCTGACTGTAAATACTGTAAATTACACACGTATATATCTAAATATATAAATATAAATATTAGGCCACAAGGATAAATAAACTAAATAAAACTTCAACCCATTCAGAAGAAATAAAGATATGTATTTCACAACATGCCATTTTCAGCAACTTAGTTCGGATTAATGGATATACTGACACCTTGTGCTTTACACTGGAATTGTTCCTTCTTAATTGTATCATCATCATCATCATCATCATCATCATCATCATCATCATCATCATCATCAACAACAACAACAACAATAAATCATTGCAAACAATGGCCTTTATGTTTACTGCCAATAAGTCATGATGATGATGATGATGATAATAATAATAATAATAATAATAATAATAATAATAATAACGATGATGGTAATAATATAAATAATGATAATAATAATGATGATGACAATAATAATAATAATAATAATAATAATAATAATAATAATGAAGAAAAAGAAGAAAAAGAAGTGTTATAATTTTAGTTATTCTCATCAAAACTGCTTCTTGTTATTGTTTTCGTGAATCTGTGAGGTTTAATTCTTCTGGCACTTCGTGTCGGCCAAAAAGTTGCGCAACTCGAACTAGCGCATGTGGTAGTTATTTTAAAGCAGTCCTGCTAAGACACATGTAGGTTAAAACCATTTTGCTAATGTCACCTACTGGTCGGGGGCGGAACTAATGCGCCTCGATACCTCATTGATTGACAGAGTATTGAACCAATCATATCTCTACATGGCGCTGACGTACGTTGAGCACGTCCCGGTTATATTTAGGACCTATTTAAACAGAGAGGGACTCAGTGGTGTGCTGCGGATTTCTGAGGATCATGTGAAAAGCCGGTACATAATTCACTACATACAGACATACGTAAATAAATCCTTATTGTTGTACATTGTTTAACACATTAGACGTGTTTTATATGTATATACAGTATATAGTAATAGCGCACTGTGTGGTTATGTGCCATATATATACGACTATTGATTATTATAAGCACAGCTCTCTAGGCAAGGCTCAGTATTAAAATGATGCGAGCTGACGCTGAAGAGAAACCGGTTGCACAGCTAATGTACGTATTTTAGGTCGTATATAAGAAGTACAGACACTAACTGAGAGAGAAAAAAAAACTCAATGTGCACTGGTGGCTGGGTAAGTGATCTGTGCGCTCCACCGTATCCGCCCATATTTATGTAAAGAGCGACCTCCATACAGGCCGAGACGAGGGAGAGGAGTGAACGAGGAAGAAATAGATATATCTCCGTCCTATCCTCGGGGTTATAACCGCGATACATGCGCGACATCGGGCTCGTAGAGTTCACACAGCGGTTCATATTATAAAAATGGCAAGATCGGGCTTTAACAGAGGACTATAACCTGCTCTTAACTTTTTATTCGCCTTTTTCTGGCACGGACGCGGAACTTACAACACCAAAGGTAACAAACAGGAACAGGCAGGATTCATACAACACACTGTCGGTCACGGAGGATTGTATGCACGACCGTATTAATTGCCTTGACCAATCTTGGAAAAGCTTTTTTTGTGTTGTTAGAGATAATGTATAATGTGAAGAACGCCCCGGTCCGTCTGGGCCCTGCAATGCAGCTATGCGGTATAACGAGGACTCTTTCAAGCTCCACACGGTTGTCCGTCGTAATGTTTTCTCACTTAAACCTGTGTAGCAATGGATTTCGACCACGTTGGCTTGAAAATGCATTGTTTTGTGTCGTTTGCATTGGGTTTGTTAAGTTATGCTACGCCCGAGTTAGGCCTACGGGTGTGTGTGCGCGCGCGCATGTGTGTGTTCAAAGTTCCGTATGTGCTGTAATTATTTTGCATGCTGGGTAGCGGTTATAATGTATCATCTGGGAGATAAACGTGAGGAATACCGTGTTTTCCAGGACTGTATCCTGTGCCATGTATTGTGTACAGCGTATGTAACTGTCTTGGCAACTTTTGCAACACTTACTGAGGACCTTTTTAAATGAATGAATGTGTGGTGTGGATAACTGTGCACTGACAGCACCAGGTTACAGTTTTGTTTTGTTAAACCTGCATAAGTTTAGATCAGATTTACTTTTTAATGTCATTAGAAAAAAATATTTGCAAACCTTTTTATGTCTACAATCTTGTTTTACGTATAATGATAACATTCTATCCAGGTAACAAGTTTAGATTGTGGCTGCTGTTTTACCCCAGACTTCAAAACACCTTTTGTACTTTATTAAGTCACAGTATCAAGTTCTCAGGACCAAAGTGCTTGCGTAATAAATCTGATTGGTAAAACGATCAAACGTGGACACTCTTCGACATGGTACAAGTGATTGAGGGTGTCAAAATATCACAGTGTATGATGGCAAACTATAATAAGCACAGAGCATTATAGTGGTGTGCATTGTGTTTTTAGGAAAATTGTGTTTAATGCTTATTTTCTGCCACCTGCACATAACTTTTAGCTGACTTTGGGAAGGGTGAGACTTTGAATGTTCTAAGAATTATGATGTGAATAGTTGTTGACTGTAGTGTATTGTGCTGTGTTCCAAACAGGTGAAGAATGACGGAATATAAGCTGGTGGTGGTCGGGGCTGGAGGCGTTGGAAAAAGTGCTCTCACCATCCAGCTCATCCAGAACCACTTTGTAGATGAATATGACCCTACTATAGAGGTAAAGTGTTCATGGATTTGTTTTCGATAATATAATATTTTAAATTGAGGTATGTGTATGACTTACAAAGGTATGAAATTTATCCAAAGTAAAAAAAAAAAAATAATTGGTGTGTAAGAGACACGATATAAGCCAGTTTTTCTGGTTTCAGGCACTGGCTGCTAACTTCCTGGTCTGGCAGCCAGTGCCTCTGAGTGATAAAATTAGGTTTAGTGGCTGTGTGATCAGTGTCCATGAGATTATTGTGTACAGTTTGAAATTTCAATAGATTGATTATTGATAACCTAGCCTTAAAATATCCTGGTTTCACAGTATTAACTCACCATTGGAATTCACACCCAACAAAATTTAGAGAAATCTTAATTTTAAGTGGAAATGATTCCTCTGCCAAAATGATTTCAATGCAGTTGCTTCCTCTGCTGTGGAACTGAAGTTGCTGTAGTATGAATTAGGCTGAGTCCAGAGGGAGGGTGTTGTGAAATTTCTGGGAGTCGAAGTCAGACACAGAAATGAACCTCTGGAGTATGGAACTTGCATGGAAAAGAAACGCGAGCGGGTCGATGGTAACAGACAAAAATGTATTTTAAAAAAGACGACAATGTGGCTGTCGGATTATACACTGTGATAAACCCTGACACAGTAAAAATGCTACAATAAAAGTTCCACGGTATGAGTTTGAGATGGTAGATGTGTAACACATACCTGTTTGTATGACTAAGCTATGCTGAAATGCCACTGGCATATAATGACACTGGCTGATGTCATACTTCTGTAGGACTCGTACAGGAAGCAGGTGGTGATTGACGGAGAGACGTGTTTGTTGGACATCCTGGACACAGCAGGTCAGGAGGAGTACAGCGCCATGAGAGATCAATACATGAGGACAGGAGAGGGCTTCCTCTGTGTTTTTGCCATTAATAACACCAAGTCTTTTGAGGACATTCACCACTACAGGTGAGGACAGTTATGTATAATTGAGACTGTTTATCTCCTCAGCGTGGATACTGAAAGATAAGTAATTGTTGATTTGTATGTTAATTGATTCTTCCCATGCTGCTTTTTCACCACCTCTTATGTTTGTGTGGTTTTGCAGAGAGCAGATTAAGAGAGTGAAAGACTCAGAGGATGTGCCTATGGTCCTGGTGGGAAATAAGTGTGACCTGCCGTCCCGCACAGTGGATACCAAGCAGGCTCAGGACTTAGCACGTAGCTATGGAATTCCTTTCATCGAGACCTCGGCAAAAACGAGACAGGTATGCACGAACTGATAACTGTAAAACACTACAATATTTCACAATGCATGTCTGAGATATTAAAAAAAGACATTCATATAATTCTTATCCAGTGGTCACTCTTGATTGAAACAGAATGGAGATGGCAGGTAGAGAGAGTTTTTATGGTAAGAGATGAAAAAATGATGAGAAGATGGCCACGAAGCTGTGAAAACCTACAGTTACGAGTAAAATGAAGCACAGAAATGGGGGTACAAGGGGGTACATTTGTTAAGATCTATTGTTAAAGGATTATTTTGTTAAGAGGCTGGCTCTTGGATATCAAAATGCATCCTCACCGTCCTAAAATTTCATTCTCTCTTTTTAGCCTGCTAGTGGCAGTGACTTTGAAAGACCTGTTATTTTTGAGGGTTTGTTTCTGAAATATAGTGTCAATCAATTCTGATAAGTGTTGATAAGCCTGAGTATAACTTGCTTACATGTTTATACATCTGAGCCCACAAATCGTTTGGTTTTGAAAACCTAGGAGCATTACTAAATGTACATTGTTCAGAAGAAAGATTTACACTTTATTTAATCTTTGTCATTTTTTAAGATTGGGTTGATTTTAATAGTTCCTGCCTGTTCTGTTAAATAACTGGCTGCAGTAATCACAGAATATTGACTTCTTATCTGATACGCCTGATGGCCATGACTCATCATTCTTTTCCTTCTTTATTTGTATATCAGCTGATTGCTAGAAAATATTCTGGGAACTGATATAAACACATACTACAAAAAAGTGCATATACCATTTTATACATTCATATATTTGAAAAGTTTCTACAGCATGAATGAATGAACTTATTCACACATTAGCACTTGGATCACTCTGTGTGTGTGTGTGTGTGTGTGAGAGAGTGTGAGAGAGATCTCAAGGTATTTGTGTCAATGTACACAAACCAAAACATTAGTGACCAGTTTGTACATGATATAATGTGAAATAATAACCAGCATACTGTAAATATAATAACCAAAGACCATCTCCATTTCTGTATCATTTCTGTCATGATTACACACCAGATTTCACTAAATAGATTTTTGTTTAAGGAGATGGTTAGTGAAATCTCACAATGTTAAGGATATTCTGAACTTCTTTGGATTGTTTCATTAGGGTCATCCTTGTAAATGTCAGCGTTGAATAGTTATGATCGGGGAGGTGTTAATCAGATCTGCTTGGTGTTCCTATGCTGTTCCTTTCTTGTGGCAGCCTCTCTCTGTTTCTCTGCAGTGCTTAAATCACAACTCCTAATGGGGATAAAATGTAAATTACTAATTCACTTTGTTCAAACTCTCATCTTCTGGTCATTATTGCATGCACCGCTTGGAATCACAGCAGTCTTAAATTGAATTCAGAATTGCACCATGCTGTTTCTTGATCTATAAGTTAAGCTGATGATTTATCATAATTGGGTATTGATCTGTGTTAGTTGTATGAATCTGGTTGATTTTAATTTTCCACCTCCAAATATTCTCAGAGGTAATTATTCAGTTCTTTGGATTCAACATTAATGAGCTGAATTCTGCTTCATGCAGAGTACTTAATGTTTTAAATAGCTATTTATTGCTTTAATCAGCTTGTCAGGTGGTAGCGATATTTGACACCGGCAAATTCGCCCTGAATGCAACAACTATACTTTTATTTTCACTTACATATTCATAAAAGGCAAACCCAAGCATATGTTTTTTTCTCCTTTTAATTTGTCATCTCTAGTTATCTCCCACATGGGTGTGTAAATGTAAGCATGGACTGCTTTCATTTTCTGTATGCTTAAACATTATTTGAAATACCAATAAACATGTAGTTTCATAGCAAGGTGTTTTTGGTTATGATGCAGCAAGAAAAAAAGCATTGGCTATATATTTACTGTTTTATATATATTTTAGCTATTTTGTAATTACAGCTGTTTCCTGTCCTTCAAGTTTCATTGGCATTCATTTGTTGTACGTTAGGCAATAGCTGTCATGCAGGTAGCACAGGCGGAATGCGTGCGCTGTGGATGCGAGGCTTGCGATTTGGTGTAAATTTGATTTTAGTGACACCCAGTGGCATGCTGGAGCCTAAATTATCCACACTCCCTATTCCGTTGCAATGCTCTGTATCGGCCCATGTGCGTCCCTTGATGTTGAAGGGAGTTGTGTTTTGCACTGCAGAGAGTGGAGGATGCCTTTTACACTCTGGTCCGGGAGATCAGGCAATACAGACTGAAAAAACTCAGCAAAGAAGAAGAGACGCCGAGGTGCATCAAGCTTAAAAAATGTGTTGTGATGTGAGTGGGGTAAGTTCGGGCTGAACTCTTGCCCTCTCTCGGCCTGTTGTGAGCTTCTCTGGTCTCCGTCTAATTGGTCACTTTTCTCTGTAACCAATCAGTGGTGGTGTGCTCGGGATAGTGGACCAACCTTTTCTTTATACTAGCAGTTAATCTTGGGCAACTTCTATCTGGAGCTGAACGTCCTGGCCATTGCAATGTTGATTTTTCTTCTTTCAGCCAATTGGTGCTAACAGTACCTCATTCTGTAGTACATTATTTTTCAGTGTGCATTTAAAAATTTACCCTGGTGTTTTTGTTTTTGTTTTTTCTTTCAAAGGGGGTTGATGATGCCTTTTATACTTTAGTCCGGGAAATTCGAAAGCACAAGGAGAAGATGAGCAAGGAGGGCAAGAAGAAAAAGAAGAAGTCCAAGACAAAGTGTATAGTAATGTGAATAATGCCTCCATTTCAGTATCGACTCTGAACAGCTGAAATATTAAAGAACTGCATTTTGTACATTACACTAAATTATTAGCCTCTTCAAGTACAGAATGGATTCCTATTTTCCTTCATTTGCTATCTTACAAACAAGTTCTTCCTTGTCTAGTGCCAGATGCCCCAATGTGTTGGTCCTGAATTACTTTGTAATGTTAAATTACAGCCAACAATGAAATTGTATTGCCGATAGATTCATTTTTCTCTGGCTATTTTTCCTCAGTACTCACCTAGAGCTTGTCATTTAGCAGATAGAAAGAGAATAGAAGCAACTAGCTTTCTGTACTCCAGAATCCTACAGTTTAATGGATGTTTTGATGTAGATCTGTGGAGGAGTGTTTTGTGCAGTATAAATTAAAGGACATCCAATTGCAGTTTGCCACATAATACTAATAGCACAGTGAACTTTGCATATAAGTAAGTTCCTGTTCCATATTCAGTTCAATTCATTTAATGTTGTACAGGAATGACCCCATAATTCTTAAATCTGATTTGGTTATATGATGTAATGAACAGTATATATCCTTCTATAATATTCCTATGTAGGACCAACACTATTTGGGGTAATATTTTGATATCTCCACCACTGTGTAACAGATGGTTTATCTATCTGGGATGTCAGATTTATATTAACCTGCATGTGAACATCCATAGTAGTCAACTTTAAGCCTTTGATAATGTGTGTGGATGGTAACCTTTTAACCCCGATCAGCGTTTTCATTTGCATGCTGTTCTTTGTGTAATTTCCTGAAAAAAAAAGGCTAGGAAATGTTCAAATTCTGTGTTAAAACAGGCCCTGTTCTCCAGGTGGGAAAATCTTACCCAATCGAGTGTTTTTTGTTTTCTCTCCTTTTCCCTTCTGGAGATGTATTTCTTTCAGTGTTCTGTTTCATTTAATGATTGTCCACATTGAATTAGCATAGAGATTACTGATAATAGCTAAAATTTTAAACTAAATGCTACATTCGAGTAAAAATCAGTCTAAATGGTGGGTTTACAAGTTTTCTTATTACAGTTTGTGTTATTGAATTTGTAAGAAGTTGTAATGTTTGATTATCCAGCAAAGGCTTTTCAAGATAAGTCTGCAGTATGTGATTCTCCCTGTTATACTCAGCCAAATGCCTTTTTATGAAAATGTAATCAACCACTACTAATAATTCAGTAATAATATTGAATATTATTTATCTACCTATGACAAAAAAAAGCAATGCCAACACAGGACTTATGGCTCAAATAGCCATGTAAATGGCTTCCAAAGGAGACAAAACTGACAACCCAAAACGTCTGTCTTTTTATTGTTCATTTAAACCCAAAAGACTGGTTGAATATGACGGGCAATGCCGACGATAAAAACACGTCATTTCAGAGAGCTGTTAAAAACTATGTTGCCTTTTTGTATTTATGGTTTGTCCTCTTTTGTATCACAGATCCTTAATCAGTGCATTTTCATGTATTCCATCATAGTATATGAATGAACCGACCTGATCTATTGCTAATGCTGCATCTTCAAAGAGGCAAACACATCAAATAAATAAACAAATTCAGGATAACTGTTATTATGCAATGCTAATCCAGGTAAAGGCTGTTCTAAGCTCTTCTGTTACCTCTGTCCCATTAAGGTGTGGTAACTTGAGTTGTAACTGTATTCAATTTAGCATTCATTTTTGTCTCTCTCCCCATCGCACTCTTCTTGTCTTTCTCTTCTGTTTGTGACGTGCCAATGGAGAAAGTTCTTAAAATACTTCATGTATACCTGGAGTGTATTTTAACAACCTTTGTACAGTTGTGATACAGAAAGATGCATATTTTGTAAATTGTGCTTTAGGTGATTTTTTTTGTTGTTTTGTTAATAAATGTCACTTTAATAGAGCCGAAATAGACTTGCTTTCCTCTAATTGACTGACTTTGATGATGTTCTTATTCTTCTCTCATGCAATTTATAACATGAATAGTCTAAATTGATCTGAGGGAGCACGCTGGACATCAGTCAGCACATTTAACTCTTAGCTTGCACATGCTGATGTTAATTAATAAGAGTTGTTAAATCATTTTAAGAAATTACCTTGTGAGATGAAATGCTACTAAATTTGTTTCCCCCCCAGTTATAAACTTGAAATTCCATTGTCACCCACTAGAGAGGGCACTTCTCCCATTATACCCACACAGTCCCTCATCTTTTATCTCTTATGAAATTAAAACTCCTCACTCTCTTGGATATTCCCTGATTTAATCTGTGGCACTGTATCATCCTTCAAAGGTTGGAGGCGTAATTAAATTCACCATATAAAATGAAATTTAGGACATGATTTGGCTGCAAAATCTATCTTTATACATGTTGGTAAGGCAATGTTCCAAATTAAGTTTAACATTAAGTAAGGCACATTTTATTCTGTATGATAAATCTTTTGCAGTTATCAGAAATTCTCTTCAGTTGGATTCAATTTAAGGAAGACTGTAGTAAATGTTAGTATGCTGCTACCTACATTTGTTTTATTAAGTTTGGTATGATGAATGGGGTCACTATTTTGTCATGTTATTTTGCTGAGTTAGAGTAAATGCCTTCATTTTAGTATTCATTTTAGTATAATATTTTAGATATTCTATATAGTACATTATTGTTTCTATTTTAGAAAGAGTTCTTTTTAGTCCAGCTTTAAATGGTGTGTTGCTGACACACAAAAGGTCAAATAAAATGAAACTCTGTGTAAATGTGATAAGCAGCATTTTGCCTAAGAGGTTAAAGTCAGTTTATGTTTAAGGTTTGTGTGTAAGCTAATGGGGGATATAAATATTCATGCTAGCTTGACATGGTCAAAACTGTGAATATTACTCATAGATTATTGAATTTTTTTTTGCCATAACATACAGTCCCACCGGAAAGAATTGGAATGGAAAGGTCAAATTTGTGTTGGTTTTTGCTGTACACCATATAATTTTATTATATAACATAATATGATCAGATGGATCAGAATTTCAGCATTCATTTCCTGTTATTTGTCCATGTGTTAACAAGAACATGGCACTTTTTGGACTTCCACTGAGATGAGGCCGACTCTGTGATGCTCCTGGGGCATCTAGAGATTTACCAACTCCAGTTGGACTCCACTATATTAAAGAGGAGATACCAACTCCATTTGGTCTTTGAGGACAACAATCTCCTCATCAATACAACATTTGTCGGACTGTATATTTATAATCACATCCTCCAGCGTCACCCATATGAGGATGAGGTTCCCCTTTGGGTCTGGTTCCTCTTAAGGTTTCTTTCTTTACCATTCAAGGGAGTTGTTCCTTGCCACTGCTGCCTGAGTCAGATTTGCTCATAGGGGATAAATACAAACACATTTAAATATATCTAATATTAATCTTGAATTTTGTATTATATTAATCTTTACATTATTCTTCATATTAACCTTTTGTTCTATGTTTATGTTCTGTAAAGCTACATGTAACTGACAGATGCCTCTTGTTGCCCTGTGTCTGATTAGAGCATTAAGAGCTCTGAGGTTCACCAGTGCAGACTGCATTTGTTGTTAAAAAGGATAAACCAACATGAATGGAGATCTCTCTATGGTAGAAAAGTAGGTCAGTAAAGAGAACACATTTGGTATGTCCAGTAAAAGAAAGAAATCACTAGTGTAATAAGAACATTAGACAGGCCTGCCA
The DNA here is from genome assembly GCF_022655615.1 of Tachysurus fulvidraco. NCBI lineage: Eukaryota > Metazoa > Chordata > Actinopteri > Siluriformes > Bagridae > Tachysurus > Tachysurus fulvidraco. Next base: position 12,036,046 of record NC_062527.1, read on the forward strand.
AGAAAATGCTGATGATAAACACTGTGAGATCTGTGAAAAAACCCTCAAAAACCGCAGTCACTAACAACCTTCACAAGACAGGGTGAAGATATCACAATATGACACAAAAAATACTGTGTGTGAAAAGAATCAAAAAGCAAGACTAGCAAAGAAATAAATATAGACACACAATTTTTGGAACCAAGATGAATTTCTACCAAAGTGATGCAATGGCCAATGTGTGGAGAAAGAAAGGATCTGGTCATGATCCAAAACACACAAGCTTGCTGGTACATGGTGGAGGTAGTGTCATGGCTTGGGCTTACATGGCTGCTTCTTGGTACAGACTCACTAAACTTTATTGATTATATTTATTGATAACTCATGATGGAAGCAGCAAAAAGAATTCAGAAGTCTACAGAAACATTCTGTATGGCAATTTACAAAGAAAGACACTGACGTCATCAAGGGGAGACGGAGAGGGTTTTAGACTGGTCGAGTCAGTCACCACACCTTAACCCAAGTGAACAGCACTTCACCCCTGATGATAAGACTGAAGGGAGAAACCGCCCAAAACAAACTGAAATAAGCTGCAGTTCAAGCATGGAAAAGCTTCACAAATGAAGAATTTAAGACTTGTGTTGTCATTGAGTTTCCAGCTATGCAACCAAATATTAAGTGTTATTAACTTTAATTTACATTACGTTTATCAGTTCTGTTACTAAGGCACAGGCTCCCCGTGACCCGAGGTAGTTCGGATAAGCGGTAGAAAATGAGTGAGTGAGAGAGTTCTGTTACTATTTGTTTATCAAAAATTGTCTGGTCTGCCAACAAAGTGTTATGTTCTAAGTCACTTAACTCATCTAGATGGGAATATCAGGAAATGTTACCTAAACTAACATTCTAACACATACATTGTACTGTATATGTTATATACTCCTTTCATGATGGACTATTGATGACTTTTAATATTCTTGTAAAGTAAAAAAATATAAAAAACATAAAAAAATATTGATTGCTTACTTGTGTGTAGATTGCATGTTGTTTTGATATTTTATTTTTAAATTTCTGTTATTCCTTTTATTTATTTTTAAGCTATTTCTATTTGGAAGTTTGAAGTTTTGTAGAGTTCCCTAACACAATTTGCTTAAAAACTCATTAACCCTTATCTGGAAGAAAAAATACCCCCATATACCAGAGCGAGAGAGAGAAGGAAAATGAAAGCCAAAGATAGAGAATATTAATAATATTAAATTATGCAGACTGAGGCTTTTTTCAGTGTGCCACGTGCTTCAGTCCTGGTGTGACAGAATAGTAAGGGTAATTGAAGCTTAAGCAGATCTCTGTCAGCCCCCACCTCCTTTGCCCATGGCCAGCTTAGGCCAGTCTCTGTCAGTCACACTCTCCCCACGCTGTAATCTGGGAAAGACATAAAGAGCAGGCAGGTTTGATAAAAAACATTCTACCTCTCTATAACTCTGTGTCTCTCTCCCACACACACACACACACACACACACACACACACACACACACACACACACACACACACACACACACACACACACACACACACACACACTTCCTAAAACCAATACCCATTTTCAGGGACTCTGGTGGGCACAGAGAGAGGCTAGAAATAGGCAATGTTCAAAAAGTGATAACAGCCAGATTCACAGTAGCCATGTTCAGAAATGCCAAAGTACACTCAACTCAATCTCTCTCTCTCTCTCTCTCTCTCTCTCTCTCTCTCTCTCTCTCTCTCTCTCTCTCTCTCTCTCTTTCATTTTATACATTATTTTACATACTGAACTGTGCCTGGTCTCACCCGGGTCCTGACCTTGTTAGTACTGTATATGTTTAGTCCCTAATGACCATACTTTTGCTTCTGTTTGTGCAGCAGAAGGTAGATTCAAACTCTGCTTGGTAGTAATGAGATGGCTGCAAGCTTCAATTAATGGTGTAAAACTATACAACACGAGACACAACACCCTACATTATAGGAATACTTATATCCAAGGAGTACTTGTAGCAGAAACAAATGCAGCTTCTATCCATCCAGTAGTGAAATTAAGAAACATTCATGATATAACTCAACATTAATATTTTTCAAAAATTCACATTATAAGTTCTCTGCCACAAACCCAAAACAGAGACAGACTTGCTTGGTCTTCAGGTCACTGAGTGAGTAGCTAACTCCTGTTCTCTCCTAGTAGTTTATCCTAATTGAGCGGTTTCTACTGACATATACTACCAGTGTAGAAGTTTGGACTCAGCTGCTCATACAAGTGTTTTCTTCATTTTTAACTCCTACTATTTTAGTATTAAATAAAAACAATCATTAAACACAAATGCTAAGTAGTTCAGATTTTCAATTCATAAGAATAATCTTGCCACCTAAATCAGCTTCAGCAAATATCTTCACCCAGGATATTAATAAAAGGAATGGATTTACCAAATAGTTCTTACTGTGTCTCATAAATGAAAACTATTTACTTGAGTAAACTATTTACATGTTGATTCAGAAATAGATGACACTTTTTTACAGGTCAAAAAACAAGATACATGAAAAAACATTCATTCATTCATTCTCTACCGCTTATTCGAACTACCTCGGGTCACGGGGAGCCTGTGCCTACTTCAGGCGTCATTGGGCATCAAGGCAGGATACACCCTGGATGGAGTGCCAACCCATCGCAGGGCACACACATTCTCATTCACTCACACACTATGGACAATTTTCCAGAGATGCCAAAACTCCACCCACAAGGCGGAGGCGGGAATCGAACACCGACCCTGGAGGTGTGAGGCGAACATGCTAACCACTAAGCCACCGTACCCCCCTACATGAAAAAACAATGTCTTCTTATTTTTTGTTCTTTTTAAACAACAACATGTATGTGGATTAATGCATGTCTTAATGCATATTTCATTTTTACTTCCTTAGAATTCTCCCCATACACTGTGGAAGATACAAAAAGTTGCAATCAATTGCATATTAAATCTTTACATAAAATACTGCAAAACCAATACCCTTTTATGTAGAGGTTTATTTATTCAACCCCCAACCTTGGAGGTGTGAGGCGAACGTGCTAACCACTAAGCCACCATGCCCCCCTGTAGAGGTTTATCAAAATGAAAATTATATCTAGGTACTGTATAATGTCCAGTGTCAAGCGTGATAAAAAAATCCACAGAAAAAAAGAAAATCAATTGAGTTTACAGTTTGTCTAGCTGTGCTTGTTTACTATGTGAACCATTAATATGGGTTAATTTTTAGAATAGATTTGTTGCCTTATACACTTGCACTTGTGTTTTGTAGCTGGCCCTAATTATTTTATTGCCTCCTGATTTGTGTGATTGTGGGAGTATGAAAATATTACATTTCATATGAAGAGGCTGGATGATACAGTGCAGAAGGAATGCTTGTACAGATTTCCTGATGCGCTTCCACTTTTTAACCATGAAACATAATCACAAGTGTATGTGTTTGTTTTCACTTTGTGTTATGCATTCTCTGATGTGTAAGAGCAGAAATGAGGTGTAATATATCACAGTCCATTCAGCAAACACTGCCAAGAAAATCTTAGAATAATTATCAGCTCAACCTCTGGGTCCATGTGATTTCTGCTTAACAACAGAAAAATGCTGACTACTCCTCAAATACACATATGATCTCTTACAACACTAATTTTTCAGAGATGATCATATTAAATGGTGTAACACACTGCAGCAGTGGTGCAGGGACACCAACTAGAACAATATAAAAATATACAGTATATTTTTTTGAGGATTGCTCGTATTCTGTGGTAGTTTATCAAAAACAAAATAGAAAAGCGAGTTTTTGAAACTTATTGTGTTTAAGCGGGCATACTGTACATGTAGAGAAAATCATCTTTTAACCAGTACAGCCTAATGTACAGGTAACATATTCCCCATGTACTATCACACCCCAATTTAAAATGATGTTGAAATTCATATGCAGTAGAGATCATACAGATGTTGAGTCTATGCTCACATGCTTACATGCCATAAGTTCAAAAAGATGTTTTTGTCAAACATGATTAATATCAAAGTCAAAGCAAACAGTCTGTCAATCATAACCATTTGCTTTGTACTCCTCAAATCCCTCCAGTCGTAGTTAAACTGAATAATTGATGAGTGTGCTGCGGCTGATGTCAATCCTCATTTAAACCTCTTTGCTTTATTAACTTAAAACTGAGGGGTGTGTGTGTGTATGTGTGTGTGTGTGTGTGTGTGTGTGTGTGTGTGTGTGTGTGTGTGTGTGTGTGTGTGTGTGTGTGTGTGTGTGTGTGTGTGTGTGTGTGTGTGTGTGTGTGTGTGTTTCTGTTTGTGTTTGTGTTTCTGTGCATGCTTATGGGAGTTCATCCTGTATCTGCATGTGCGCATGGACATGACATTCACCTTTGGCCAATGCTCCCGCTCTGAGAGGGTGATACATAACACATTCATCCCACATTGTAGCCAGCAGAACAACCAGCCTTTTATTACCACATCCATCACCATCAGGTTTCATCGGGTTAGTGCTATGGTCAGTCTCAGCTCATCCGGGCTCTATGATCACCTCCCTCTATGTTGGCCATTTATGTACATAATTCTGCTCACACACCAAACAAAGAGCCAAGGGGTGTCCAAGCTCCAAGGGCTGTAGAGCTCCCCTAATAATTCAGTGTTGCCCTTTATCTCTCTCTCTCTCTCTCTCTCTCTCTCTCTCTCTCTCTCTCTCTCTCTCTCTCTCTCTCTCTCTCTCTCTCTCTCTCTCTCTCTCTCTCTCTCTCTCTCTCTCACTCTAAATCTTGCTGTAGTGAATCAGTTCATTTTCACTGAATGCTTCTCTCTTAACTCTATAGTGAAATCTGACTCAGAGGTGCTACAATACAGTTACACCCCAGAACCCAGAATAACACTGTAAATGAACTCAGCCATGGAGATGCCTTAGCCAATAAATTCCACCAACTACTGTATCTAAACATTAAATTAGTGAAATGTAAGCTTAGTGTGTTATTAAATAGAACAACTGACTAAAGAGTAAATAGTCTTCAGGAACACCATTTAATCACTGGCCTCTCTATGAACATGTTCATTATATCAAATTATACTTCAGTGCCTATGAATTCTCTTCAGATTGTACAGAAGGTATTATTTCATTTTCTAAATGACTATCACAATAGTGCAAGCTACAAGTGCCAACTATAAATCACAGGTTTATATTAAACATTTATACAGGAAATTGTATGAAGGATAAACCACATAAATATATGTAGTGAGTGATATGGTGAAGTTCTCTTTGAGGGAGGATTCTTCAGACTCAACCATTTGTAACAGAGGTAAAATGTTTCTTTACATTTTCTGCCATGGAAAAGTCTTTAGGACTGCTTTAGCATTAAATGTGACTATATAAAGCAATAACAGGAACCATCTCATTTGTTTATAAATAGAAACGTGTAATCATTAGTAAATTGCTGTGGTACGAGAGGAATAAAACACTACAGGGCATGTAAGACCATATCATACAACCCCAAAATGTATTACTTTTTAACAGCACAAGCCAATGAGTTGCATTCCTTATACATTATATTCAGAGATGAATGCTGGCCATACTGAGGTGGGAATTAGAATAGAAATGAAAAATTTATTGTTATTGTCTCATTTATATCATTTCATATCATATATCATTTTATATTGTATTCATTCATCAGAAGCTGTCATTTTAAAATATTGCCTTTGAACACAGTACAACTTCATATTAACCCATATCTAATATATAGACTTTCCCTTCAGTATGCTGTGGCAATAAGTTGGAAAATCCAATAGTCAAATCAATATATTTAGTTTATAATAGCCCGAGCATTGTGGTTTTGCTGAGTTGTGGCACTTCAGAGGAATTAAGAGGTTACTTAGCTGTTAATGTCTCTCATTCTCCTTACTGCCACTGTGTGAACGCATAAATTACCGAGGATGTTTACCTCTAGCATGGTTTGTGGGGATGGAGATGCTTTGAGTGTGTGTGTCTATCTGTGTGTGTGTGTGTGTGTGTGTGTGTGTGTGTGTGTGTGTGTGTGTGTGTGTATGCACATCCATGGGGGGAAATTATGCTTTTAATGCAAGAGCTGGCAGTGGAGTGGGGATGTTTGGGTAATGCTGGTTACCTTAGTGACAAAGCGAACAGCAAATACAGAGATAGACAAAACTGTGTTTGGTCTTTTGGAAAGCTTTCCTGCACTTGAAGATGAGGTAGTTGTTTTGCTCAAAACTTGAGGCATGTGGATGGCACAGATAGGATTTTGAACATGTTTTATCAGGGCTGTTTTTAATCAGAAAAACAGACTCTTTATTTAATTCTTGCTAACAGTAAACTGATATATCTTCTTAATCCTGCTTGTATGTGTGTAATTAAAAGCTATAGATCATTATTTTTCCATTTTCAATTTGTTCTAATCTTCCTCTAGTTAATCATCGCTGTCAGCTGTTGGCCACAATATGTTGGCTGGACATTTTTGGTTGGCAGTTTGACTTCAATTTATCAGTATTATTGAGGGCTTTAAAAAAATCCCATCATTGCTTCTATACTTGATACTGTTGTAGCAACACCACACACATGACAATGTCAGTGCAGTACTGAGAAGGATCCACCACACAGAAAACATCTGGTCAGTAGAGGTTTTATATTTTGACACTATCCCCTGATAGACAGTCGACTGAAAAACTCCATGTAATTCAGTCAGTAATAGTGACCCCATGGTAATGATAAACTGGCCTGAGAATATTCTGTGCTGATAACTGGATAATTTAAAAGTTTAAACAACTTTCTGTAATTGCACCTGTGAGTTCAGTACAGAGTTTAATTGACAAAGCCACGTGAGGTGCAATTGTATTCAACATTTACCTTATTCCATGTCTGTCAAGATGAGACACAGAATTTATGAGTGTGTGTAGCCTCTTCCTCATTCAAGTCATGTCACAGGCCAGACACTCCATTGTCAAGAGACGCTTTCATCTGCTGACTTCAAATGTGCCTGTCATCCAGTCCAATTATACACAGAGAAATAGCTACTGTTACACCTCAAGAATTGATTGAAGACAAAATAGAAAAGTGAAGAAAGGAATACCGATTCAAGGACACACTGACTCTCTCTCTCTCTCTCTCTCTCTCTCTCTCTCTCTCTCTCTCTCTCTCTCTCTCTCTCTCTCTCTCTCTTAGGGGAGCCTGCTAAAGAATGTGTGATTTGCTATAAGTTTCACTGAATGCCTTCATTTTAGATGGCGTCTGATATAAATGATAAATCTAATGAGATTCTCTCTCCACACTTCACATTATGCTCAGAGCCCCTGAGTCCTGCCTTTCACTCATCTCTGGAGGATAATACAACCACATAGACAATGAAATTCTATATACATCCCACACACACTGCTGGACACCAATCTGCACTACACACCTGCTCTCTGGCTCTTTAGCTGGGTAAAAAGTCATCTATGCACTAGACACCTAACATGCTTTCCTATCATTTCTCTCACTTTTGAATCTCTCAGATATGCTACATACACTATTATCTGTTCCAAAGGGTCAATTTTCAGTAAAGTGTTGATGCACTGGTTCTATTCTATACAAGACAGACTTGACAGGTTGGTGTGGATCAATTTTCAGAGATTTCTTTCAACACAGGATAATAAATATATCCATAGCAACCAGGTACATCATTGGATCTCTCCATTTTAAAATGTTCAAAATCACTTTCCAGACTCTTAAATAATGTGTAAGGGTGATATGATCATTTAAAATCTAAGTATCATCCACTGCCCATTTTGATGTTCAAGCATAATCTCAAATTAGAGAACAATCCAATAATCTAATACATACTCCATACGCACTTGTCAAGGATTATACATTGTCCAAGGATTATGTCCAAAGTTAGTGCAGCGTCGAAGAAAATTATAATATGGTGTCCAGGGATAATCTAATTTCCTAAGGTAATTAAATGTCCAATGATAATGTAATCTCTAAGGATAATTTGATGTAATCTAATATCAGGCGGTAATCCATGCCCAGTGTCTAATGGTAAACTAACAGTCAGGTGTAGTCTAATACAATCCAAGTAATCTAAGTGACATATAAAAAAAACTCAAACAAAAAGGTGTATAAAGACCTAATGAGGTTCTTGGTAATCTAGGAAATAATTATGGTCATTATTATAATCTGGTGATTGAGACTTCTGGTGAACAGATAATCTGACCCAGTCAGGTGTATAATAATCAAATCATAAAAGATCCCATAACAGTACATCTAATTGCAGACCACCTGCATTATCCTGAGCCATTTTCATCCACTACAGCTTTATCACCTGTTGGGCCAAATTTGTGCTAGGAAGAAGCAACCTGGTAAAACTATGTTTATATTAGAGTAATGCATAATAGCATCTAATGGTCTTAATGATGTGAGAACGAGTATTTATATGCTGTCAGTCTGCAATGTGGACCACAGTCCTGTCCTTAGAGTTGCTACATTCTGGGTAATGGCTGAGCTGATTACATTCCTCTACCACCCACCTCTGCCCTGGAATTGATTAAGCGCACGTAGTGTGTCTAGATGAGATGCATTTTTAGCCAGATAATTGCTTTTCACCCTCCTCTGAGAGGCTAAGAGATGCTATTCATCTTTATGCAGCTATTTTTTGAACACCATGCTGTAATGTCTTTTGGTTTGCGTTTGATTTGATTTTTCTTTTGCAGATGAAGAGGTAAGTGCATGGAAAAGATGTTTGTGTTTGAGCTAATGTACAGCACTGATTATTGTGCAGCTTTTACAGAGTGATTTGATTACAGTACAAGATTGAAAATAATAGCAGCAAACAGTTAAATTGTGGTGCTTAATTATATACACAGCTATTAAGTTCCTTATTGCAATTCACTTAAACCGCAGCCTCCCCCTCCCCCCACACACAGAGTTGTACAAAGGAGGAAAAAGTGTCACTATGGAAACAAGAGGAGGAATTCTAAATGCAACCTCCTGAGAAGCCCTAGAAGAAACAAAAAAAAAAAAAAAGGAATCTACTGTTGTGAATGGCATTTCTATGGCAGATCCATTAGTAACATCAACCCCGACGCTGCTGCTGACAACATAAACAAACCGATAAAACAGTCTTATCTAACTGTCATCTCTGTCACATCCATCACACTTCTGTTCTGCCTTCACCCAAGCTCCAGACTGTGGAAAAGATGTGTGTAATCTGTATAAATGTACACAATGATGTATGCATGTTTAATTGCATGCACATACACTAGCATCTTGGCAGGCTTCTATACATTATGAGTGTTGGTGTGCAATAGCTCACTGCAGTGCACATTACACCATTTTAGCAGGGGTAATCTATTTTAATAACAGCTGCCACAGTGTTACCTTACAATGATAAATGAAAATCTAAATGACAGAAGACAGGAAATTCCTCTGGGAGGGAGAGGCGATAGAGATATGCGACAGAAGGGATAGAGATATGTGACTCTGGTGTGTGTGTGTTTGTGTGTGCTTGTGCATACATATAGATGTAAAGTATCAAAGGATGGGGTGGGGACAAGAGCATACATAGTAGTGGCATTATGAAATTATGTATAGGAAACATGAATGTTAATAACATCACTCATTCATAGTTTCTATAAAGTTCCACAAGGCATTTGGTAAAAATCTTTAAAATGCATCAATATTTATTTAAATGATGATTTCAACATGAGCTAGATATAATTTATGAACTAAAAAGGAAGAAATACACCTTAGAGACATGTTCAGGCTCACAGTTGGAGTAGCAAGACTTATTTTAAAGTTAGAAGCTACCACCATATGTCACCCACAAAGCTGCTCTCACTTCCACAAAGTCCATGAAAAATCACTACTATTGTTACCTGCTAGAGTCCTTCCCACTTCTTTGCTTGGTCCCTGCTGTCTTTTTAACAATCTCTTTCAGAACCTTGGACAGCAGGTTCTTGGTTACACCTTCTCTGATATTTTAAACCCCTTTAAAACCCAGACTTATATTCCTCAGTACAACAGACCTTCTTCTATCAGACTCACGCTAATAAATAATTAAAAAAAAAAACAGTAGATAACGAATAATGTGTTTTTACATAAATAGCTCAAGACTTAGCCCTTATTTTGGCCTAGATTTAGTTATAAAAATAAGTTTTTTTCTAAATAAGCCTTTTTTGAAAAGCACACCTGGCTCTTGTTTTGCACCCAGTCTACTCCATTCAGACCAGAAGGGCTTCTTACTCCATAGTGATGACACCGGTGGGGGTGGGGGGGAGTGAAGAAAGCTGTGAGCCAATGAGTCAGAGTGTGAGAGAGAGAAAGAGGAGAGAGAGAGAGGAGAGGAGAGGAGAGGAGAGAGAGAGAGAGAGAGAGAGAGAGAGAGAGAGAGAGAGAGAGAGAGAGAGAGAGAGAGAGAAACAGGAGGGGAAAACCTGCTCTGCTGGAAGGATGATGTCAGTCTCTGCAGCTGAGCCTCGATATCTGGCTCACTCAGAGGAGGACCCACGAACTCATCCCCCTGTCTGAATGGTCTGAATGAAAAGAGTGGAGAGCGAGAGTGAGAGTGAGAGAGTTTGCATGCTTATGTGAGTGCGAAAGAGAGAGCGGGGGGAAGGTGAAAAGGAGGGATGTGTGGAGCAAGAAAAATGCAAGCAGAGGAAGAGGAATGACACAGGTGGAGTGGACTTGCACAGGTGAGTGCTCTATGGCCATCGCTTCTGAAAGAACTATATACTATATATACTAACTATATTTTTAAAAAAAAGAGTCATTGTGTGGTATTATATAAAATTAGTGATACGTTTATCTTTACAGGATCATGACTGACTAGATTGATGTACATATCTGTCTTCACTGTCTGCACCAGGTAATCCTGACTGTTAAACCAACTATTTTTCTAACTGTGTATAATGTTAAATAATGTATTTAATGCTAAAAAGCATAGCAATCATCCAGTCATTTTTAAACCTATAACTGATTCCACAAGAAAGACTTGTAGGGAAAACTGTTGAATATCCAAAGGCCTTGATGGATCTTTCACTGCATTGTGGGGGATTCTGCAGTCCCTCAGCATCTTATACACTCTATTAAAGCATCAAGGCATCTATTAGATCATCACCTTCAGATGATCCCAGTTTTTTTTTGGATAAGCTTTAACAGGCAAGAACAAAAATAAAATTCAAATGACATTCAGAAAGCTTATCCAGAATACTAAAATTATAGTTGAAAGTCACTATAGAGAACTCAAAGTAGATAATATGACAAAAATTCTGAATTTATAAAATATTTAAGAGTTGAATTTAAAGGCTTTTGCTAACTCAGCCTAAATCCTCAAAAAAGAAAAATCTCTCTGAATGTCAGGTGTGAACACTATATTTTTCTATCAGTATGGACAGAAATGTTCCTGAAAGTCCTGTCTCCTTCCACAGAAATGATGTTTCCTCTTCACTATGCAGTTAATATTAGATATACTGTTGTCAATGTCAAAATGTTTGCTTGTATTTTCTGTTAACATCGCACATCCATGCATCCATGCAATGGGTGTTAAATTATTCAGTGCTGTCACTTTTTAACTGATGTAATAGGTCAGTCACGACTGAGATGTCTACACTGAATCAGATCACTGTCACTTACAAAGCAGGGGTTTACTCATCAAATATGTCATGAGGAAGTCATTGCCATGGGCCATGCCATTTCCTTCCATGATGTGCCCCATACACACACACTATGTCTATGGATACAAGATACACTGCTGCTATTCACATTGGGAGACAAGGCCTTCAGGGCATGACAGTTAGAAGGAAGATATATTGTGCAAAAGGCCTAATAGTTTCAGTTTTTATGTATAAAAAATTAAGCATATATTTTTAGAAGACAGATTTAGAAGCTGTTTAAAACAGCTTTTGTTTGTATTACATATGTAATAGTAATTGTACCTTTTAGATTGAGCCTCCATTAATCTTTATTTGAAATTATTGGTAAGAAGAAGACCCCATGCCATGAAGATTTGTTTAAGCAGTAACTCTTAAACTCGTCTGCCTTTGACACAAGCTCTGGCCAGTTCATTAACGACACTATTGATTATGCATGGCTCTCTATATATGAGCTTCAAGGAAACACACAGTTCCTTCTGGGCTGTAAAAACAATTTAAGCAACAGTGTAGAACTAAATCTAGACATGTTAGATGATGTTTTTTGAGCAACACCTCATTATGGAGAAAGTGTTCAGTAGCTAGCTTTCAATCAGCAGACTCTCAGAGGCCATATACCCAATTGCTTTGTTTATTTTTCCTCTCTGAAGAAGCCTCGATCATTTCTTTGTTTGTACCTGGAAAATTAAAGGAAGACTTTTAAAGAAGTGACAGCCTGGCAGTTTCAGCTTGTCTGACACAAGAATAAGATAAATAGAAATTTCCTCATTTTCTTCCTGAGGGCTACTTGGATGCACATCTGTACAGGGAATTCTGAAAAAATAACAGCAGTACAGATAATCCCAAACCATGTGGCTTATACTGGCTTTTGAACCTTTAAAGTAAATCCTAGTAGGGAATGCTTTGAATACACAGAGGCGGCTTAAAGATCACAGGCAATGTATTTTGTGTACTTGTTACACCACTTAGACATACTGCTTTTATAAAGGCTCTCTTTAGTTCTTGTCATGCTGGCAGGCAGGAAAAACTCTCCTAGGAAGAAGAAAAGATCAGATCTGTTTCTCAATGAGAGGTGCATATTTTATTCTTTTGTTATGGAATGGAAATAAAAGCAGCCTGTAAACACCTCCGTTGAGAACTCTCAAGGGCTTATAAGAGAATGTTTGTTAAAGACTACATAAATTGATACATTTTCTAAGGGGGTTGTGGTGTAACTTTGATAGAGACAAACCCATGCTGAGTTTTACAATGCAATCCTCTTACTTAAGCATCACTACCTTTCATGTTGCATGCTATCCATTTTTCAGATTAGGGACCTCATTCTGTCAGCTCATCTTTAGCTACTGCACCTGTGGATATATGAGATAGAAGCTTGATCTCCCTTCCCAATGAATCCTAAACAGGTGGCATGATGATTTCCCCTCTGCCAAATAGGGAAGCTTATTATCCCCAGCCATGTCATGATAGAGGGAGCTGACAGCTCTTCCTAAGCCAAACAGGACCACATCCATCACTTTCCCCTGTTCCCCAGTGCTGTTTTGTCTCTTTTATAATTTCTCTCCCATTGTGGCTGAGTAATGGAATGCTGTTTTATTCCATCAACACAAAGCTACGTGTAGCATTGGGCAGTGATGGAGTCGGTAGGATCGGGGTGTTGAAGGGGAGAGAGCAGAGAAAGGCAGTAGACCCTGCTCACATGTCATTACCACTGACCAGTCACCCCTTTCAATCTGCTCACAATCTGCAGCCCTCCTTGAGTGGCAGCCAAACAGCTGGGAAAACCAATGCTATTTCAGGGCCAGCCACACAGATAATGTCTTTACACCTCAAAGAGCAAAGCCGCCTCGCTTCCCGGGAGATTTCCTGCACAGATTAAATAATCAGTTCAGGACTGTCAAGGAGCTGTGCAATTACTGCTGCCGGTACTGTTCAATAGATGAGGTACTATTGAATTAGTTTTTGTTGCTCTTTTGATTGATTAGTAATCATTAATGCTTCCAATTACTGTCGGACAATTTGTACTGTGTTTTGTTTATAAGCTCAGAAATGCATAAAGTTTTTGTTCTTAACTAAAAATATCAAATTCATGAAATTTCATAGATTCATTATTTAAATTAAAATTAATGATTTTATTAGTCAAATAATAACAAGGAGAATTCAGCACTAGTTCCTTTGTATGTGATCATGTACTGACACTATTTCACACATATCATAATCATTTTTGTTTTTAAATCCCCATTAGTGCCCTATCACATATATGATTTAATCCCCAGTTATCTAATTTCCAGATATTTCTGACGTAAAAAAACACTGCTTATTATTCCTAGTAAATGATTTGTTCACCAACTGATGTTTCACATTTGACTATAACAATGTCTCTCTGTGCCCCGTCCTTCTATCCAGGTAGAACAAGCTATTTTTCAAGCCAGGGAAGTCTGGTCTGTCCCTGTATAAGCTGCTGTGTCTTATGGCTTTTTATTCCTATGTGATAGTGAATGTGACTCATGTAGGGATACAAGCCACTAAACACAGAGTGAACCATCAACTGAAAATAACAGCCCAGTTCAGCATGTAGTTAAGGGTGATCATTTGTCAAGATTCATCAGTGAGATTCATTTACTTAGGTATTATATATTATTTCTGTAATTCTAATGATTTCTCTTTTTGGGAAATTATGCCATTTTTACTAGATTACTGTTGGTGGTGTAGAGCAAGTAATGAAATAAAAAAGAAATGGATGAATGAATATAAACTTTAAAACTGATTCGTGACAAATCAACAGATTTGACACATTAAATATATAGAGAGTAACTACATATAAATACCTTTACTTAATAAATTAAAGCAGCACCATTACATCAACACATGTGCTGTACTTACTGTAACTGCCTACTTAAACCATATTGTATTTTCATCAGTAAAGAAACTGTAGAATTCCCTCATTGAAGAAGATACCATGTCTTCATTTTATGCCAGACGTGTTGTGATTTATCAGTGTAAAATTCTGAATCACTATAATGTGAAATGACATCGATATTCATTTTCTCTAAGAATTATGTGTAACCATTATGCATTTTATATTCTCAATAAAGGCAATTAAGAGGTCCAGAGTAAATTCACACAATTGGATTTTGTGTGTGGAGGGGATTTCATGGTCTATTGCTAATATAGCTCACTATAATTAACACTAATGAGCAATTATTCAAATAGTTTTCGGTGTGTCAACAACGCTGCGCACAGCTCCGTCTACTAGTAAAGACAAAGAAACAAAGGAAGACTGCAGATTTTTAATAACCAACTTTATATGAGGCATTTTGTGAACCACTTATAAGCCTTTGCTAGGCTTAGCAATTCCCTTTTCTCATTCTCTTCATCTGTTGCACATTATTAAAATAGAACTTTGACATTATGCATTGCACCAAAGATAATCTACCTACAATATAATACAATATAAGATACATATAAACAAGATAAAGCACCTTTTGTGTTCTAGTAAATAATAGTAATTATAATAAAACATTTGGATGACATCTAGCTAACTGATTGTGGATTTGGTATGTAGTAACATCAGTGCATGAGAGGAATTCCTAATAAGGGGTTCATGCGCAAGAGTTTTCCTTGTTAGCACCTGAGCTCATCAAATCAAACAGATATTATACTGAATTTAGTCACAGAAAAGGATTTTCCAATGCCCTTTTTTGAGGAGACCAAATTAAAACTTTGCCAAATCAACCCTTTTTTTTTGCACAGTATTTTTCTCTTTTCCTCAAGAAACTATAGAGTACCAGCAAGAATGATTTGATGAATGTATCCGCTACATGTTCCCTTCAGTTAGAGGACATTTGTGTTCACATTACAATAAAAATCAAAATAATATAGCACCAATTATGTTTATACAAATGCTAATACATTGAATGTCACTGCAATACAGTAAGGTAAAAGAGTATGAAAGCGTAATTCTATGAAGCGTACAAAAAAGGCACATTGATGTTGTTCAGAAAAGAAATATCATTTGGTACTGTTGCAAAAAAATAAAATGAAATAAACCCCATCTACAACACATGGTGAATGTCATGCATAATTGGAAAAAGTCAGTTAACTTTCAAGTACTGTTTTTTTTTTCAATTATTTTCTTTTTTTCATGAAAAACAGACTCTGTAACTTAATGTTCAAGGTAGAGAAAATAAAGTTATTTGTAAAAGTTGGCTGGCAAACCAGCTAGTTCATTTCATATTTATAAACTTTATCACATGTCCTCACCATCACATGAAAACATTTACAAGAAGATACAAGGCAATAAAGTGACTAATTAAAAAATAAAAAAAAATCAATTCTTAGAGGAGGGGCATACAATCTCATTCTCATTTTAAAAAAATGTCTTGATCAACTAGTGGATAGTGTAGTTCCCTCCTCCTTAGTAGCATCATATTCTCAGTTAATGGATTCAGAAGTGTCCTTCCTTAATGGAATCTTAAAACCAGTGAGTCTTTGGCCAAATAGCTTGCTAAGGAGGCTGTTATGTGACTCTGCAGTATGATAAGATTGTGTCTCTACAGACTTGACCCCAAGCTTGGGTCGGGATTTGTTAAATGAATTGCTCAGAGAGGTTACTGACACCTTAGAGGTGGCAGAATGGATGGCTCTACCAGGCACACCTTTTTTCCCTCTGCAATCCCAATTCATATGACGGACAAGCTCTTCTTTCTTAGGTGAAAAATGGTCAGAACCTCTCTTTGGTTGTAAGTCCAGAGATCCTGTTTTGTGCTTTGAGACAATTTTGTTACTGGTCATTTCATCCTTTACTGATGTGAGCACAGGATAGTCTACAGAGATATCACCTTTCCGTTGACCAGCCACTCTCTCACATTTGTTGGACCGAAATTTCTTTTTGACTTTTGGGTCAATTCCAAGATTCTCACGTGTAACAGTGGATGTTGTCCTTGGCAAACTTGGTAATGTCTTGAGATCTTTCCTTTTTTTCAGTTTCACACAGTCCTCAGCTGTTAAGGTGCTGAGGGAAATCCTGGTATGATTTACACCTGCAGCATCTGTAACTCCAATGCCAGACTTTGTACTATTGTCAGGGCATTGCTTAATGCTTTCCTCTGCCTTAATCAATGTTCTTTCTTTAGCCAGGACACACATTGGCTGGCCATTATTGTTTATGACTTGTTCATTTTTATTCCCAGTAGGTGCACATTCATTTACTTGGTTCTGCCTCAGCTGATTTGTCTCATTGGATAGTGATGGAAGTCTGATAATATTAGTACTATAATCCTCTTTAGGCGAAAGGTCTTCTGTTTGATGGCTTTTTATGATTTTACTTGTTTGATCATGAAATTGCAAACTGCACAGAGCTGAATTGGTGTCCTTCTCATCTGCATTTAACAAAGCGGTGCATTCTTTTATCTTGTTATCAGGGGCATTACTCTCATTTGGAAATGGTAATTTGGATGTGGTCTGAGTTGCTCCACAGTCATCCTCAACTTTAACATCACAGATCTCAGTCAGGGAAGCCTTATAATGTGTACCAACCTCTTTGGTATCTGTGTCTGGAATGTCATGTGCATGTGTCATGTGCAAGTCTTCATTATCTTCTTCCTTGGCCATTTTCTTTTTGTTAAGAGTGTTTTCAGTAGAAGTCATTTGGGACCGATGCTGCTCCAGTTTTTCCAGATCCCCAGAAAGATCTTCTACCACGTCCTCAATTTTTACACTTGTATTATTTGTGTCAGTAGGCTGTTTGTCTTCATCAGTGCTGTCATATGAGTTGTCCATTACTGGTTTCTGATCCTGTATGTCTGTACTTTGTTGTTGTTGATGTACGGATGTAATGCTGGTAATGTTCAAATTGTCTTCTTGAGAATTCTCATGCAGTATCTTCCTCCTCTTATTTGCTGGCGTATTAAAATCATCCTCTTTGAACTTGCAGGGTCTCACCACTCCCCTAAACTTAAATATCTTGCTACCACCTGCCAGGTGTTTCTCCATATGACGATCAAACTGTTCTTTCTTAGAGAAAGTGTAGTTGCAGGTACTGCAGATGAAGGACTTCTTAATTACATGCATAACATCAGCACAAAGTTCACATGTATACAGGGTAGTGTGCTTTGAATCGGGTTCATCCATCTCCTCATGTTCACTTTTTAGGTGATCTTTAAGCTCTTTTGCTTGCTGATATGAGACTGGACATTTGTGACACATGAAAATCTTTTGCAAATTGTGGACCACCAAGTGTCGCTGAAGCTTAAATGGTTTTGGAAACTGCTTGCCGCAGTGGTGACAGTCCCTTGAGGGATCTTTGCAGTTGGGATGCATTTCAACGTTTTTTGGGGTAGTGTCTGCTTTGGGCAGAACTTCAAGAGGAGTAAATATACTATGTTTGCTTCCTCCCCCAGCACTTACTACTTTGCTCTTTATTGTTTCAGGCTCACATGTGTCTGAAGATTTTTGCTCTACTACAGAAACATCTGTCGAAGCTTTCCTCTCCTCCTTAGATGATCTTGCATTCTCCCCTTTCAAAGACTTTTTTGATTGATGTTGCATGATTGAAGAGATGAAGTTCTTCACAGCATTTTCCTGCATGAAGCAGCCTGGCATGTCCAGCAAGGAACTTTGAGACTGACCCTTTCGTGCAAACTGTGTGGCATGTTCACGCAGGTGTTCATTGTACATCCACACATCTGATATTTCCTTCAAGCACATGCCACAAGTCCAGACACCTGCTTTATTTTTGACATGCTTCTCCCTCAGATGGTCTCGAAGTTGCTCACGGGAGCTAAATTTGCGCTGGACGCACATATAACATGTTGGAGGAGGTGAAGGATTGTGAGAAAGCTTGTGGAAGTCCAACTCCCCTAATGTGAGGAACCATGTGAAACACACTTTGCATTTGTACTGCTTGTCCTTGGACTTCAGTCCAGTCTCAATTCGTTTTCTATTCCGGCAATCTGTGGGTTTCTTGGGTGATTTCTTGGGCACAGTGGCCTCAACCACAGACATATCTCTTTCAGACTCAATAATTGGCATTTCAGGGAGCTGAAATGTAGTGTTAAACTTCTGAATGTCAATGCTTGGGTATTGTGGCAAATGATCTTGAACACAGACCAACTGCAGAGAACAAGGCTCATCAGATTTACAGTTTGCCTTGGCATCTGACCCTGCATCTGTATTTTTGTCCTCAGATCCATTTAAGTTCACTGTAGGTTTTAGAATGGCATCTTCTGTATGGCATAAAAAGTCACCAATTCTAGCCTCTTGAGTGTCTTCATGTCCAACTTGATGATCTGTTGTGACATCTTTTGGAAAACTTTTCTGAGGAGAACTTTTGAGTGTGCTCTTATGGCACATCTCAAGCATTTTAGCATCGTCGAGTGATATAGTTTCATATTCACAATGTTCTTCCAGACTGCTAGCAAATACATTGTCTGTTTTATTCATACACTCTTCATGGTTAGCAGAAAATGTGTTTGAGCCAGTATAGTCAGAAACTAAGCTCAGTATTTGTTTCTGCTTTTTATTACTTTTACCGTAAACACGTGGACACTTCTTCCTTTTCATTTCATCATTCCTTGGGAATAATTGGGAGAATGTGTTTTCATCATCAAAGAGATCTTTGAGGTCAGTGCCCAGGCCACTAGGGCTTATTGGTGGATCTTTATAACCCTCAGACTGGGAACCGCTTTCATCTGTGGGATAACTCATTGTCTCACTTTTAATCGCAACTGAAGGATCTTCACATGGATCACATATTTCTTTAAGGCCAAGATATTCCCCAGAAATGGAATCATTTGCCTGTACATTATTTTCTAAAGCATTTAGGCTTGCACAAATCTCTTGCTTTGCTGTTGTATTGTCTCCTTCAGGTGCATGGTGGTACATGTCAGGGCACTTGGGCAAAGCTGTTATCTCTTGCTTTTCTATGCACTGAATGTCTTCTGTGACATTTACTTCTTGATAATTGGGACTGTTAGCTGTACTCAGTTTTCCACTTGACCTGGGATATTCTGGTTGTGTCATTGTAGGAAAATCAGGGGAAATGGCCTGTAATATGTCTGTTTTAAGAATACTGAGCAATTCATCCGGGAAAGGGTCCTTCTTTACTAATTTGTGAATGAACCCTTCATTGGTGACATCCATGCTCTTGCTTCTTTTAACTTTATTTTTCTTTGCTTTCTCAATTACTGGAGGCATGTCGTCTTTGTCATTACCCATTGTACTTTGTGAAACAAGTAATTCTTTTTCCTTGACTTCAAATACTGAATTCAGAGCTGCTAAATTGCAATGTGTTTCAGGTGTGGCATCAGAGCTGGGATTCAGCAACACCACTGGATCAAGGATCTGCATGCTATCTTTCAGCTCCTTATCTACTGGGTGTGGCACAAAGCTTTGGCTGGTCAAAGGTGGCTTTGGCACTGTTATTACTTCCGTTTTAACAGTGTGTTTCATGGCTTTGTGTCGTTTAAGTCCTGGTAGAGTTCGGAAATACATCAAGCATATTTCACACTGAAATTTCCCTTGAACTGCATTCTGTGTGCCACCTTTTTTCGGCAAGGTCTTTACTTCTGACAGCTTTGTGCACTGTCCCATGATTGACTTTGTCATGCTTATGGATCCTGATGGTAATTGCTCTTTAAGATTTGGTGTTTCTTGAACATTGGACATAACAGAGTTCTGAGTCAATGCATCAAGCTTGAAAGTTATCTTACTCTCCACATTCTCAGCATCTGACTTCCTCAGAAGATTGATGTTTAAGTCCATGTAATCAATAGAATCAAGAGGAACATGACAGGTGCTTATATTATCTTGGTGTTGTTTTGAGAGTTGTTCTGTATCATCTGAAGCTCCATGTTCCGCAAGGTGATTATTGGTGGGTGAAATACAGCAGTACTTAATATCATTTGGGTTTGTAGTGTCGTGAAAATTTGTCATGTCTAGTTTGACCAAGTGATCATAGGTAGTTAATTCAAGCTCATTTTGAACATGTATTGGACTGAGTCGACAATTTGATGATATCTGTGTATTGAGAGTCAGTGCACAAGCATTAAGGTTGAGGCTGTCCTTAGGGCTTGACTTAATGTTGGACTGAACATCAATTATACTTTTATTCAAAATGTCAGAACTTAGGCTGCAGGTATTGAAATGTGTTTCACTATAATTCATTGGGCTTAATTTAAATTCATACAGTGGGTCTTTGCTATGGGTAACATCCAATATTTCTGATTTCTCATTTGCCTCGTAAAAATCTTGCTTGGATATACTGTCCACAGCTAACATTGTTCTAGGGCTAGATATTTTGCCTTCTGCTGTTTCTGCAAAGTTCAGATTGGAAGTAAACGAATGATTTATCTCTGTAGCTGTTTTTGATGACTCACACATGTGTAGTGAACTAGCAATATCCACATCAGCAGAACTCTTAAAAGTTAGTGTCTCTTCAATCAAAGTAGGGTTAATTACATTCATATTGGTCCAACAAGATGAACTCTTTGTTGGAACATATGGGGAACCCAGTGGTGATGGAATAATTGGTGGTATAGGTTCTAGTTTTGGATCCTCATTCCCATTGATGAGTGCATTCTCTTCACATAAATTGTGTGCATCAGAAAATGGCATTCTCAATGTGGCTGCACGGCTCTGATCCACTTTGTCCATTTGTGATTGCTTGTGAGGGCTCTCTGTATCTGTGTCATCTCTTGACTTGCCATCTTCACTATGAGGAGACTTAATGCTCTCAAGGACTGGAGCATTATCTGGCATTTCATTATCTCTTGCTTTCTCCACTATGTCAATTTCAGTTTTATCAGCTTGTGCACAATGATTGACTGATGGAGATTCAAGCATGGCATTGCAATCTTTGGTAGCATTTGTTTCTATGAACATCTCTTCTGCTTGGCTGCTTACTTGTGTGAGAGCCTTTTTGCTTTCATCTTTTACCACATCTGGTAATGTTGTTGAGGCATTTGTATTGCTGAGAGATTCCTCTGAAAAAAAATCTTTGGTTCTTTTGGACTTCTGAACTTCTGGCTCAGGATTAACTTTCCCTGTCTCTACCGGTGGTTCACAAGTTTTATGATTAAATAATACAGGTGGCAACTTTGATTCTTCAGGTTTGTTGATTGAAATACAAGTGCTTGCAGGGTGTAGCTCGTTTACCTGTGTGTCCTTGTCATGCAGCCTGACATCATTACTCTCAAAATCACAGGAGTTTTCCATTTTGTTACTTATATTTGACTCACAAAGAGCATCTTCTATAAGCTTGGATGGCTCCTTCAATGTTTTATTCAAATCTGAAGAGCAGGCAGTAAGTTCTGTCACAGCACATCTAGAGCCCACTTTTTCAGACTCGTTTGGGAACCCAGTCTTTTCATCATCATCTTTTTCCTGCTCTTTGCTGCATTCTATTTGCTGAACACATGACTGAGCTGATTCCAGCCCTGATGACAAAGAATCTGAAATCACTTCTAGGCTTTTCTTCAGGTTTTCTGTGTATATTTCTTGTTCAATCATCTCTTCTGATTTGTTCGTAGCACTGCTGTCAGATTTTTCATCGTTGTTTAGTTCCACTGGTTTCTCTGTGGACAGGATATTAAGTTCTGCATTATTTAGTTCCTTTACATCTAAGGTTTCATGAATTGGAATGTCTGTCACTGTGGAGTGTGTTGGGGTGTGGAGGCAATGTTGTCCACCCATTAAAACAAACTGAACTGGACTGGACCATGGAAGATCAGATTCAGAGAAAAGTTCTGAGTGTGAGTCTGTTGGTGCTGCAAGTCCTAAGCTTTCTGTTGTGCAAACCACCTTCATGCTACTCTGATCACTCTCAGTTTCATGATCATCCAGTCTTAATGGTGAAAACTTACTCATAGTCAAGTGTTTTGGTGGCTCATTGTCAAGTGGAGAAGGACTACTTAGCTTAGCTGACTGAAGCTGGCTCTCAAGTTCTGTCACAATCCTCTTTATCTCAAGCTCATCGTCAGAGATGCAACCATTGAGATTTGGATGGTAGTCCATTATTTTCTCCGTCAGTGTGAAAGGAACTGGATTGAAACAGGTCTTTTTATCATTTGGTATGTCTGAATCCTCTTGTGCAATCACATCTGGTAGTTCAGGAGTCACATCAACCATCAAGCTCCAATCTCTCTGCTCTAATAATGGTGAGAAGGATGATTCAAACAACTCTTTCTTGTCAGCTGCAGTCTCCATCGGACTGAAGCCTTCTTTGTTTAGTTGAATATCTGGGTACAGGTTGTTGTCAAATCCACCAACTGTGAGGTCACCAAACATTGATGTTGTATCAAATGAAAGGGGTGATTTTATAAGACTCTGTTCATGTTCTAATGTATAAGGCATAAGACAGGTTCGGTCTTTCTGTGGGAGTGCATTATTAAGTTTAGCAGAAGATAAACATTCTTCATCCATGATTGAACTGCAAAGGGATTGTTGCTCAGTGAATAAGTCACTCTGATCAGTCTTTTCGGTTTCTTTGATTGCAGAAATATCGTTCCTAAAGTTCTCATAGGAAGCTGGTGAGGATGCTGAATCTTGGTACGACTCTTTGTTCTTATGTAATGTTTTTCCCTTTGATGAAGCATGATCTCTTTTGATTTCATTTTTAGTCTTTACTGAATTTATTGTTATGTCAGTCCTCCTGAGATGCATGCTGGCCTGTTTATAATCCTTGTAGTCTTTACTGAGTGGTGTGGCCTCCTCTGTGTTTGCAGCAATTCGCAGTTCAGAGCCATAGTGGTCCATTTTTTCCTCTACCTCTAATCTGGTAGTTTTGAATCTTGCAAGGCTGACAGTACTTTTAGTCAAGGTGTGCTCTGATGCAGTCTCTTCTGTGGTACTGATGACATTTGAGCATTTTGATGTAGTAAAACTGTCTTTGAGTTCAGAGAGTAGAATCTTATCAGTGCTATAATGTTTTGTGTTTTTGGTGAAGGTCAAAGCTAATGATGTGCTTGACTCTTTTAGTATTCTTTGTGGAGATCTGTTCTGATCAAAGGAATCATGGTCTTTTTTCCTTATCTCCACTCTTTTTTCACAGTCTGAATCTGTGCGATCAATGCTTTTAGGGCTACTGAGGCTTTCACTAGAGACACTTACAGACGTGCTGAGTTCACTGCTGGTTGAAGATCTGCTGCTTCGCCTTCGCACCCTCTGATGGCCAGAGATTTCATTTATTGAAGGTGGAGGGACAGTTCCAACTTTCTTCAATTCATAGCTCTCTATCTTGTCTTGCTTCCATGGACTTTCCCTGTTCTTGTCTGCTCTTATTCTTCCTTTACATTCTTTTGTATATGTATACTTGCAACGGATGCTCTGACTGAGGCGTCCTTGGCCAGATATCTTCACAGGCTCACAGTCCTCATCTGAATCAGAGATGTAATCATACTCCCTGAACGTAGGATTCTGTACTGTGGGTGTCACCCTTTCCATCACAAGTGAGAACTGCATGTTTTTAGTGCCTTTTACATTGAGCTTATGAAGCTTATTTTTCTGCTGAACTATTTTGTGAATGAGCTCCTTACTCCAACTCCCTCCACTAATCCTTTTTCTTTTCCTCTCTTTTACTATTGGCCTCTGAGGTGTGGGACTTCTAGTGGCAGATGGGGATTGAGGAGTAGGAGTTTTGACTGAAGGGGTGATGCTTTGCAAAGTTTTGAGTCCACCTCGTTCTGAAAACTTTCTGGACAAGAGAAACCTCGGACCAAGCTCAATTTCATCTGCTGTCTTCTCTGATTTTTGTGTCTCTTTAACCCACTCTTTACACATGTTAGATTCCTCCAAAGTGGATTCCCTCTTCACAAGAGAGGTCTCCTCTCTGGTACCTTCTATATGTGCATCTGAATCCCGGATATTTTCTTTGTAGGTAACATCAGCATGTTTGCTTTCAGCAGCGAGGCAGTCAAAGTCAGCATCAAAAGTATACTTTTGCTGTGTTAATGATTTTTCACTGGATGTGAATTCATGCTTACGCCGACTCTCTAGCATCACAGAGTCCTTGGTTTTTAGAGATTGTCTACTAGATGAGCATTTTGTAGTGGTGATCTCATCATCTGCAAATGCATCAATAAAGCTACTATCAATTTCTGCATTGTCTGACTGATACCCAAGGCCATTCAATGCCTCTGTAATGAGACTATCCAACTTAGCATCTTCCATCTCTAAGTCAGGAAGTGGTGCAGATGGCAGCATGAGTTTCATAGGATCATCTTTTGCATCAACTTTAGTTACACTGTCAGGCATTATCTCCCCATTCTTGTTAAGTCCTAGCAGGGACATCTGTAAATCAGATGAACTTCGTGACATGGCAAAATTGGTACCAGTTGAAATAGCCTTTGTGTGATCTGCATGAAATTTCCTTGTATCTTCCACTTTCTGGATATCTTTGAAGTCATTTTGTGCAAATGTATGCTGTCCACAGTATTGCTTATGGTCAAGAAAAGAAGCCAGGTTATTAAAATTCTGATCGCACTGCTTGCAAGTGAGAAGTACATCCAATTGGTCAAGGTTTGCTGTGGCTAAAGAGCTAGCCAATAGCTGATGAGTTGAATATGATGGTGGTGGACGCTGCTCCATTCCATAGCTGTTCAAGCCACCTTTCCCACTTTCCACATTCGATTTTCCGTGTCTGATATTTGAAGAAAAACTGACAATATTCTCTTTGGATTTTTCTTGGTTGTATTGCAGGCTGTGAGAAACATCTGAATGGTAGTGATGCTGGTTAGAACTCAGGTTGTCTAGTGATGCCTTACATTTTGCCTGATTATAAAACTGATTTGGAGATGCCTTCTGGCTGTCATCAGAGCTGTTGCTGGCAGGGCTAGTAGAGTCTGGTGAAAGAGAAGAACATGTGCTGCTGGTCATTTGGTTTTGCATGGGTGAGTGGGAGGGTGAATCATATGGGGACACCATCATTAGATCCATAGATGGACCATGTAATGTGGGATAACTGGGGGTTCTTGGTGTGGACCCATGCACTGCATGATTTACAGCAAAGTATACTGACTTGTTTTTGGCATCTCCAACTTGGTTTTGGCTTGATTCCAGTTTATTTGTAAATTGACATGGTGATATTGTATTACACCCCTGCTTGACACTGTCTTGCCTGATTTTTGAATAAGCTTCACTGGGTTTATTGTTGGGAAATTTGTTAGAGTTTCTCTGTGTGCAATTTTTTTGAGACTTACTATCTTCTTTCCAGTCAGAGGGAGTTATCAAAAAAGCCATTTGCTGATTACTAAGTTGCCTGGAAAGCTCAATCCTGTTTTGGTTTGGCATGGCTGCAGTAAGTCGGATCTGTTGCCAGGGCATGCGGCTGTTAATTGCTACATTTTGTCTTTGCTCAAGGGGAGGTTGGCACTGAAATGTGTACGGGGTGGAGTTCTGATCTAAAGGTAATGGGAAGGTTTTGTTGGGCCCTTCCCATGGTTGTACTACTCTATTGTTTTTGTCAAGTGGTGCTGAGCCCACATGAATGATATTTGTTGGAGAACTGTAATTCTTTTTCGAAAAGTGTATTTGGGGACCTTGACTCTGTGCAATATTTCTGACGTGTTGTACACTGCCTTGAACATGAATTCTCTGAGTAGATGTACTGTTTTGTGAATGACAACCTCTTTTGTTCTCTGCAGTAGCACCTGTATCCCTAGAGTCTACTGGACAATAATTTTCTGACGTGTCAGATAAAGCACACTTTTTCTTTTCTGGTTGTTGATTGTTTGGTTCTTTGCTATCACCATTACTAATACCATCTCCTATGTTTCTTGTGCAATGTACTGATGATGGAATAGCATGGGGAGTCTGCACATACTGGGAAGGTTTGGAGTGTACAGAATATTGCCTGTCCTCTGAATGTTCATAACTAAGTTTTGTATTGCTTTGCACAACCTTATGTTCCTCCCCAGAAGACTGAAAAGCAAAAGAGTTTTGAATCATTTGGTTAGAACCCAAAGATGCTTCTATTAAATCTTGCGGCTGTGGGTTCTGGTCACAGGGAAACGAATCTGCATTATCCAGCAATGGATACCCATACTGAAAAGGTAATGGGACAAAGCTATTGGGTTTGTTCACTTCCACAACATTGTTAGACTTTTGTGATGGGACCCCAAAACTAGTATTACTGAAAGCCCTGTCAGGAGACTGCCACATGTCAGCTCCACTCAGCTGAAAGTCAGTGAAAAGCATTTGGTTGACAGGTTGTGTGTTATTGGTCTCCAATGCACCAGGTTGCTGCTGAGGTGCAGTGGTTGCCGGGTGCTGGTGAGAAGAGCCCCCTGCTGGTGAGGTATAGCTTGGAGAAATGAGGTTAGAGCCCTCCTGGAAACAATAGTTGAACTCCTCCTGCTGCAGTTCTGATTCTCGTTCTGGGATATTTGGTACATGAAACCTGTAGCTGCCTGAAACAGGACCACGGCTGGCCTCCAGCTTTTTGGGAGATGAAAGCTTCTGCTGTGGATAGGCTATACCTATTGTGGGATTGGAACGTGAATTGGTAGTACTCAGTCTGCACAGCTGCTGTGGTTTAGAACTGTCTGTTTTTCCTGACTTTTTCCCCTTATCCCGTATACGACTTTTCCCACTGGGAGATTGAGGACTGACCTTGCCATTAGGCCATGTTCTATCACTGGCAAAGTTCGAACGGCTGTGAAGTGACTTGAAATCTATTTTTCCTGCCTGCTGTGGCCGGATAACAGCTTCACGTTGTTGATTGTTGTCTTTCTCCTTTTCTACAAACTTAGTATTATTGTTAGCAGTCTGGGTCTCCACACACACATTCTGAAAGTGCTCAGGGGATCCTTTTGACGCTTTCTTGTTGAACTGCACACTTACAAGCTTCTTTTCTTCTTGGTTGTTCTCTGCATCCAGCTCTTTGGTGGCATATGTCCATTTAGCCTCTCCTGCCATGATGCTGATGTGGCTGATTCGGCAGGCTGCTCCTTATCTATGGAGTCTGTGACACAATGACATTTTGCTGTAGTCTGGAACAATCTCCAGTTGCAATGAGCAGCAAGAAAAAGATTATATTATCTTCTCTTATCTCCTCATTTCATCAATAAGCAATTGATCATCTGTCATCATCTTGAACCCCTGGAGGGAGAAGAGAGAGAATAAAGAAACGGGATGTCAGGATTGTCAGTTCTCTTTGCACCTACAACATTTTGATCCAGAATTAAATTGAAATGAACAGAAATAATGTCATTTTTAAATAAAAAATTTAAATGAATTAAAATAAACATTTAATTTAACTATAGCAAAATAAAGGTTGATTACCAAAATACTACACAGGTGTAGTCTTTGTCACATGAACATTTACTTTAAAAAACTAAGAATGTGGAGCTACAACCATATCCTACCATAAGAGGGCAGTATTATATCAGATTAAAATAATTAAAATAAAAAATACACCAATCCTACACTTGTCAGTAAACGCTGCTATTTAAAATCTGTTGCCAGATATTTTTCAAAAGCTGTTCAAAAAGCTGCCAGTTATTCTTCACATTATTTGTAATAATTTACTTATACTGACAACTGTGATTTGTATTGTCAGATAACTATTCTGGTGTGAAAATGACCCCATAGTTATTTACTTTAAATGTAAACTGCGTAATGCTGTGAATTTTTTTCTTGTTGTGATTCAATATACTGTTTCTTAATCCAGGGCTTAGTTCTTTTTCTTCTTCTGCTCCTCTGCCAAACACTAGGAATTCATTACATTCCATGTCAATCATTAGCTTGCCATAGAAAATATCTTGGGCTTATTATTTTCATTTGCAGTGAATGATTGCGTGATACTCATAAATTGAGAAGTTTTGAGAAAGTACAGGTTTAAGACATCTCAAACACTGCTTCTATCCAAGTTTACTTATGCCTCCTACAGCTTAGTTTGTGCTTATGCTAAGCAGCATTTTAATGTAATTTATATGATGGTTTATAAAAAGCCCTTTACTAATATAAAGTTAAATTAGTCATACAGTTACGAATAATGGTCTATTTGTGAGAGTTTCTGAGGTCAAAGAATGGTACAGGTCTATAAATACACGACAGTGAAAGTGACTGGGTGCCACGTGACTTCATACTCAGTCACGGTTTAACGTTTACCCTCATCTGTTCATAATGCTTTTCCATATTTTTAAATACAACACAATGAAGTTTAAAATTGTCACACTCATCCTGAAGGATGTGCTATGTATCCTCTAAACGTTAAAAAAACATCTTAAAATTATTTAGTAAGATGCTACAAGAAACCCCAGCATGACCACACTTGCCTCAAAAGTAAAAGTCAGCAATATTATTAAAATTCTGCTTTTGTTATATAAAAAAGTTAAGCCCCGAGGTTCTTTTCAAAGTAAAAAAAACAGCCAAATTTCTGTTACAAAACTTATCTGTTCCTCTCCACTTTCCAAAAAATCATGAAGTAATTTTAAACAACTCTCAAATGTCCATGCTTTTAATGGTGATGAATGTGATGAAAATTCATATCATGATGTGTAAATGACTTTATAAATTGGTTTATAACTGAATAAAAATGTGTCATAAAAACTTTAATCCTCCTACAATTGTGTCAGATTTACATTATGACCTTGATGTGTGATGCTGAATTCCTGTGAATGCTGTCAGTAGGGCTCAAATAGCATCTGATATGTGCTTCTATGGCCCACTATCCAAGTGGCTGTGCAGTCTGCACTCGCAGCAATTTTAGTCCTGTATGGTGGCTTAGAAAGATTCACAAGACATACCTGAGCACTGAAAGCCATTTTAATACAAACAGATATCATTTTACTTATTCCGGGGACAATGGCTTCAGCAAAGAACCCACAAGTTAAGATGTATTGATTTTTCTAGCATTTCTGAAAGAGCCTTATTTCCAGGACCCTGTCCTCAGCCTGGCTTTGGTATTTAGCATATTGGTTTGGAGACTAAGCTTTGCCTGGGTTTGGATCAGCCTGTGAAATGTCACATCTTCTCTCCAGCTCCAACTGTAGTCAAAAGCAGTATGTCTGCTCCTTTCTGAAAACAGAATGGAAGCATGCAAGTTCCCCTGTGGGAACTCCCTGGACAGTCCTACTTAACCCATATATCATACCCCATACACTGTTTGTCCAGGTCAGCCAGCCCCTTGGAAAAGTGGTAGAGAGGATGCAAGCTGTCTCTAGCAACAAAGCTCACAGTGCTGTGATCACAGGGGCCTATCAGAAGTAGCACCAAATCCATAGCTGTCAGAGCACAACGAGTGCAGGCTCATTTATATCTTCACAACTGTCAGTTTGACTTTCCTAATCCAAATCTATAAGCACATGGCTGCCACGTTTCCTGCCAGCTAGGTTATCTCAAAGCTTTAAGTCTGTCATTCTATCTAACTGCCTATTTGGTGTGACTTTAAATATCTAGCCAGTCAGATCCTTTTTGTTTTTACTTTTCCACAAGCCAGATTAAACTTTATGGAACTTTGACTAGCAAATAAAGTCCTGTGCCTGAGACACATTTGATTACTAAGTATGACTTGATATCACACTCTATGCACGTTGTCTTAAAATGGTGCCATAAAATAGAATTTTAAGCTCTTTTATAAGTCAATTAAGGCAAGCCTGTGTGTTCCTCAGGCTTAGTGTCAAGTCAGCCTGCACCACACACCACCATCAGCTCCATATGGTCACACCAAACACACCACCCAGACGCCATTCTGGGCCAATAGGGGGGGTCCTTTTGAGCATATGTGTGTACACAAACTGAAATGTAAACAAGCTCTGTGTGTGAGTGCAATCTTGTTTCATCTGTCTTTCCTTTTTGCCTTCTTGTCTTGTGTTAGTTAGTGTTTTGAGAGTCTGTTTAAATCATTCTCTTGCTTATTCATTCTCACGGTAAAAAACCCCCCCAAATAACCAGAACTAAAGTGAAAAGCCAATTCCTGAGCGTTCCTTAACACCTCCCAACCCTACCCCCAATAGTATGTAGTGTAAGCTAAAGCAAAAAATGTGCTTTTGTTATGCTTAGAGACTCTTTTGCCATTTATCAACTGAGATCATCCTACCATCATTCCTAAGTATCTTTCTGCAGGCAGTCTGTTTATCTAATAGTGCATATGGCATCCGAGTACTTAGTTTTCCATTATTCAGGCGGAAATGAAGCATAAATTGTCTTTATAGCTTTGAGGTGTGAACTCTTGGGGCCCCAAATGATTTGTTATTAGCTAATGAATGTGATTTCACTCTGTTTAAGTAGCTACATCAGCCTAAGTGCCGATAAATATGGGTTTAGTTTAACCCAGTGCTGAAACACACTACTTGGCATTTATAAAAGGTAAATAATAAGCATCTAGATCCATCCTTTAGTTTTCACTGACAGGCAAAACCACACAAATGCCAGTGAAAGGAAAAGAACACCTGTTTATCTGAGACTTTGAAACACTAAAGCATCCATTTCTAATACCCACAACCTTCTACACATTTATTCACACAACACTCACACACACATGTGGTGCACATGTTTGAATGTGTGTTTTTTGTTGGATACAGTATGTGCCACAAGACTCCACATTAAGAAGAAAACCAAAACGATGTCCACTTATGGGAACTCAACCAAATACCAAGGCTGCATCTTTAAGATGCCTAAACCTTTACACACAATGGCCCTCTTCATCCGCCTGTAAACCTGTAAGGAATGCTGGGTAACCTTGCTGACATCGTCAGCTTTTCCAAACACCTGGTACACTGAGCTATCTTCTAATTCCGTTTGCCTAGAAGAAAGTTAACGACGAGTGCAAAAAAGTGTGTTTGTGTATGTGTGTGTGTGTGAGGAAGGATTAGTGAGACTGAAAGGGTAAAAAGTGTCTCAGCTTGTGTCCAGCTTGTGTCCCGATCCTCTGAGATTACTTAGACAGAATGGGTCAGGTAACAGTTTAAGTCTCTCAAACTGCGTTCCTCATTCTCCTAAACATCGTTATGGGCCAAGGGAACACCAACACATTCCCTAAAAAACAACTGGCACCTTGACAGCAGACTGATGGCCAAACCAACCTTCTGAAGACCGAACTTCATTTTATTTTAGGAAACATCCATTATCCAAGCAAATTGCCTTTTAAGAATATTTGACTTGAGAAATGTCAGCAGCGGGTGGCAAACTGTGCCTGGCCTCAGCCAGTTCTTCTAAAAGTGAAAATAAAAGATTTATTCTGGGGCAGTGGAAAGAAATTTGTCTAATCTGACATTTCTGATATATAGTTATTAAAAAGAGCTGAAGTGGCAAAGCAGTCCATTTATATCACTTTGTGCAAAATATGCATGAGATGTTTATTTAGTTTTCTGCCAGACTCTGAATGAGGTTTTTATCAGAGCTTATAGTGCTATTTTGGGATGCAATTTAAGGAACCTGAATGGTAATCCACATGCCACCACAGGGTAGAGACACCCTCCTTCCCAAAAATGTGGTTAGAATGTGTGTGCGTATGTATGTTTGTGTGTATGTGCATGTGCACGCTTCTATATCCCTGTGGGGAGCAAATATCTCATATTTTTTTACCTTGTGAGGACATTTGGCTTTAAACAAAAACTTGTTTGTTTGTTTTTACAATGGAAACTGTAGCTTTTATTTAAAAAACAACAACAACAAAAAAATTCCAAACTTTTCCATTTCATTGTGAATAAGTTGTAAGAATAGTATTAATAAATTACATTTATAATTTAGCAAAAGGTCCTCACAAGAAGAGTTAGAATAGCAAGACAAATGTGTGTGTGTGTGTGTGTGTGGGATTGGGGGGGGTGTAATTCCAGAAGCTCCCTGTACCCCCTTCTAAGTTTCCTCTTTTCCTCTCCATCAGACAGTTTTTATTACCAGTACATTTTTGAACCAGTCTGTTTCCATATTGCTAACCACCTCGTTCCACAAACATGATGGAATCTTTGTTTCGAGGGCATTTAAAAAGTTATTCTTTCCCACTTTTTGACACAATTTCCCAAATGCCTACAGGCTCATGGAAAATTACTCAGAACCTGAGCAAGTGAGAAGAATATTATCTTATAAGAAGGTTGACTCAAATGACAGGATATTTAAAATAATAGCAATTGTTCTGTTTTAATCCTTACTAACCATGATTATTTTCATTATCTTCATGTCTATGTAATTTATTATGTCAGTTTACTGTCATTTTTTCCAAAAAAGCTTATTATATACATTAAGCTCCGGGTCTGAGAGAGACTGTTTGGTTGCTTTTTTTAAACCATATTTGGTCCAGAATTTGTTGGAAGCTGACAATGAGGCCAGTCAGAAGAAACAAACAGAATGAATCAAATTTTTTGCCTTGTACTGAGTGCACTTTATTACATTACCTAACTAGATCATTCATCGTTTTCATATATTTATCATCTTCTGTTCAGTAATATTTCATATGCAAGCCTTTTCTTCACCAAAATCCATCTTGATATTTGAAAATTTATCTTGCCATTCACCTTTAATTCAAAGTTAAACTCAGACTCATCCATTGCAGAACCTGGCTCGCGGCCTCTGATTTGCATTTATTTGCTCTCAGCGAGAGCTTTTCTGTGAGAGAAAAAAAGAGAAAAAAGAGGGACCATCTGTCATAGGACATGAAAAAGTTCTAGAAGCTCGGCTCTGATCGATGATATGTGGGTTCTCTGAGCTTGGCTAAGGCCGGTGTTTACTTCCATTTCTTTCCATATCCTCTCAGCAGCCTCCAAAGCTGACATCAGTCCAGCACTGTGTGAAGGAAGAACGCTGATTCTCTCACTCTGTTTTACCAAAAGCGTACTATGGAGTTCATTTAGGGATAGTCTAAGCTAAAATGATGGCCTCAATGCCAAACTGCGCCCTAGCGTCTATGTCCATACAGCTTTTCTGAGAAAGAGCTCAGTGTTGGCCAACTGTATCACTCAGGAACTATTTCTGAATTGTGATCAGAAGCTATATCTGATCTACTCAGCTTCCAGGACTGAGCACACAGAGACCAAGAGCACAACACTGAACAGATTCTATTTTAAACACAAAAGAAGATCTCACCAAATATTGGTTTAATTTAGTTCTTTTTGAATGTGTGCCTGTTTGTGTGTGTGTGTGTGTGTGTGTGTGTGTGTGTGTGTGTGTGTGTGTGTGTGTGCGAGGCTTGGGTGGCAGGTATATGGTGATATATGGGGTAAGGCAACCCCGGGCTCAATCTTCTGGAGTTCGTGCCTGCAGGTCGAAGAACTCTGGCCTTGCACTCTACACCCCGGTCCTGTCCTTATATTTCACAAACATCTGTCAACATAAGCAATTAGCTTCACATGCAGATTTTGAAAAAAATATATATAACTACATTATATTTACATTTTTTGCATATGTCTCAACATCTGAACACATTTGCTAATGCATGTTCTAATATCAAACTCATTAGGGCTTTACTGAAGTTTGTGTGAAATTAATGTAAACACATTTATGCACTTTTACACATAAAGAGGCCCAAAGATATTCTGTCAAAAGCAAGGATTCAAGGAATAACGTGCAGGAAGTCATACATTTCCCATAAAGTTGGCAGGATCATCATCCGATTAAAGGCCATCCTGTCTACCTCACCTCTTTCCTTCAGTCTCTTTCACATTTTCCTGACCCAAAAGAATAGCTGCTTAACTATAATGCATGAACAGGGATAATTTAATCCCCATTCTCTGTTGTTTCCTTATTCACAGCAAGGTGATAGCATCTCTGAGAGCAGTGAGAGCTGGAATGGGCTTGGGGAGGGGGGGATGTGCTCAGCCAGGTCAGGTCTCTGCTACGACAATATAAGAGTAAGCAGAACTATGAGGTGAAAAGAAGACTCTGAAAGCAGTGATCTCACCAATGGTCCAGGGTTAAAAACCAGGGGCAAGAGTGCAAAGTTTAAAGAGAGGGCACTTTAATTATATGTACGTTCAGGGGTGTAGTTTAAAGGGGTCATTAAGAGGAATAAAAAAGTATACTTGAAGGAAACTTGAGACTTGAACAAAAGAAAGAAGGACTGCAAATGATCTTTTCTGGAATAAATTGGTATTAATGTAACTTTCTTTTTTGTTTCTGAAGCAGTGTTTGGCCATCAGTGAGATGAGTGGTTCACTGCAGTCACATCATTATTTCATTTATTTGGCACATTC
Organism: Tachysurus fulvidraco; assembly: GCF_022655615.1. Lineage (NCBI taxonomy): Eukaryota > Metazoa > Chordata > Actinopteri > Siluriformes > Bagridae > Tachysurus > Tachysurus fulvidraco. The sequence goes on from NC_062527.1 coordinate 12,070,830, forward strand.
TATTTAAGTTTTCCCTGCAGGGCCAAAAGCAGTAGTTGGCCAGCCAAAAGCAAAAGGGAATTCCAGGCACTGGATGTGTGAGTCACGTTGTACTAGCATTTTCCTAAATCACAGTAACTTTAAATAGTCTAAGGAAATGTCTAAATGACTCAATTACAACTCAGGCTTTTTAAGTATCAGTACATAATGTGATATTTGTGAGTCAGGCAGTAAAATACAAATGTACACTCTTATTACTGTTAATACTGGACTAGTTAATATTGGCACAAATAAACATAATCAATCACTTTTCTGTCTGAGAGGAATCCTAAATAGAAAAATTAAATTCTAAATTTACTGAAAACGTTCAACTTTACTGAACTCTGTAGTTCTTTAACAAAAAACCCAAACCACATATTTTCACATACGTGTGCACACGTATTTTTCAGACAGAGGCAACATCTATAAAGTCACCTAAGACAAGAGTCTACAGTCACCAGTGGAAACAATAACAAGTAGACTCACTCACACAAAGGGCTCACACATTCAGCACCAAGCCAGTGCCTCTGCACCCACTGCTCTCTGATTCTAACTATATCCTTTTATTGTGATTGTTTATATTGTGCTGTGGGAGCCCACGTGGTATGCATCCTGTTCAAACCACTTTATGGTAATGGTTTGGAAATATCTAAAGCAATTAAAGCAAAAATTAAGGGAAACTGATGGAGGCAGTGCTCTGGGTTCCACTAAGGCACAGACTAATTACCCAACCCATGGACACCTCTCTAAAGAAGCACTTTTAAACAAGCCCAGGTTAATAACCTACTATTGTACCTGGAATAGTCCACCTATGCTGAAATATAATGACAATTAAACCTTTTTACATTGCCTTGACACTCAAAATGCGGAGACGTTTTGATCATAGGAATGACCGTAGCAAACGGGAGCCTTCGGAACAGGAAGGAGCTGTCAGACCTGGAGAGAACACAGATATCGTTTTGAGTGAGAAACAGCTTGAAGCTCAGTTTCCTTTATTTACCCTCCCACCTGAGGAATTATGATGAATGAAAATAATAAGCATAATTAATGTAATAATTTCAGCATTTGGAAAATGCCTGAGGGTTGTTTTTGCACGGAATTGCAGTATTTCAGTGGTCCAAAATTTGGACAGTGAGACTGCCAGTCCCTCTGGTGAATAGCTTTCACTCTTATGGTGAGTCTTTGAGGCTGGCGGTGGGGTGCTAGTGCATGCTGGGATGTCCCTGATGTGAGCTGCTGTTTATGTGGACGGAGGACTGCCTGATGTGTCGCAGCAGCGTGGCGAACAGCCGCCACTGAAAAGGGGCTCTGTGCGGGTCTGCAGATCACTTTACACATCCACGTCCTGCTTCCGCCCCCTCTCTGCACAGGCAGCCTAGTGTACCCGCTCTGATGGAGGGGAAAAACAACCCAAAACAGAGGGGTTCAGTCCACGCAGCAGCCCAGCACAGAACCCTATTCATCTTCCTCTGCTGCTCCAGGATGACTTTATTTTTCAAATTCACAAATATCCCCCTGTGAAAAACCTGAGATCAATGAGAGAGCTAATGCTTGCTTTTCTCTATCCTGCTGGACATCTGAGGCCTCTCATTTACACACTTGTGTGTAGATGCATGCATGTGTGCGTTTTAGCGATCCGACAGAGTTAATGAGCTGGATTACTAGGCTCATTAGATGCCTAGAGGTGCCAGCAGATGCCTGTGATGAGCAGGATCTCAGAAGAAACTAACGATTGTGACAAAATCACAAAGTTAGTTTCCATGGTGGACTGCAGCTATCCCAGTAACATTTAAAATGGAGACATAAACAGAGGGGCAAAGTGACAGATATGGGGGAGGATAAAGGTATTAAGGTGCTATTCCTGGAATCCAGGATCACCACATGGTGCTGACCACAGTGCCTGAGACAAGGCATATGAGATTGAGGCACCATCAAGAGCTATATTTATGCAGAGGCCCTTTTCAACGTGGGACAAGAAGCCAGGGCTATTTAAGATTCCTGGGGAAATGGCAAAGTGGGTGAATAACTACAAAGACAAGCAAACCTTGGTGCATTAATGACAGGATAAACTGAGGTCTGGACTTTTTTTTATTATCTCTCATTCATTCATTTATAAAAGTAGTGTAAGAACTTCTACCTGCACTGTTTTCACTACTGTCCTAAGACACTTCTAATGATCACTGGACACTCCCTCATTCAGCTTTATACTCATTAAAAGAGCACCTGATATGGCTGCTGCTTCCTGGGGGAATGGGAAAACATCCAGTCTACACCCCTGACTCCCCTCGAATGTCAGTCCTGCATCAGCATGAGAAGAATGACGCTCTGTACGGGCCATTGCAAGGGCCATTCATAGCTTTAAGCCCTGCTACAGAGTACCTACATGACCAAATCTGACACAAAACTGGTACTAATCCACTTCATTGATTATCCTCCCTGACAGCCCTTTACATTTGAAACTGTATTCAGAAGTGACTGGCCATGGCTGCAGTGAACCAAAGCTTACTCTAGGTCTGCCTTGACATTGCCCTTGCATTACTTATGCCTATAAAGGCATGACCACATTTACTACCAGATCCTCATTAGGCAGATTTTAAAAGTGGCTTATTCAATTTAAATTCACTGCAGTTTTTAGTTCATCAGTTACCATACTCACAAAATCAAGAAACCTGAACCATGTTTCATTGAAGTCACTGTAGTACAAATAGGGCCACAAAACTCAGATCAAGAGAAAATTAATCCAGTACATCTCTTGTTTACCCTCCACATATTCCACTTTTAGCCCTGCTGGACATCCCTCTGCATTCCTTCAGGACCATTTGGTTGATGACAAACAGGAGCCTGTACTGAATGTGTGTCTAGGTGCTCAGGTGCGAGTCGTGGTCTGTGCCCCCTGTGGGTGCATCTCTGTTTGGGAACAGTGAGCATGGACCTGATGACCGGCTGGAGAAGGTGTCCTCTGTCCGGCTGGCCTCTGTGGTTTGTGTGTGTGGTGAAATGCTCTGCCAAGCCAAATATGGCACACAGTGCTGTGTGCTTTGGAAAAGTTTGCTTTCCTAATAATCGAGGTCTTATAGAAAATGTAGCCTTTCAATTGTACTTAATAGAAGGTTTATATACTGTAGAACTGACAGAGAAAACAAACTCTTCCCCACAACATACTACCCCCTTCTGCAACAATCAGAGATCAAGCCTGTGTGACAGTTTCTCATATGTGGATAATAAAATAGCAAACCTTATGTAATTCAAGATGTCATCCTTCAGAAAATTTAGAATGTGCAACCTATATCTTATATTGTACAATTCTCAGAGATCACATCTCGTGGTACTGGTTCTTAACTGGTTTGACTATTTTGTATTCAAGTTCTTATTTTATCCAAAATGAGATGAAAATCTTTAAATAACAGAAACATATCAGTTGTCTTTATCACCCTGTAACATGGATGCTTTTTGGATAGGATTCATCGGACAGCAACAGAGCGAAAATCTGTCCATTGATGATTTAGTGATAAAGATTGATGATTTCAAAGAAAGAAGCCTGATTACTTCTACAGTAAAAAAAAAAAAAAAAATCTGTAATGCATGCTTTAACTCTATCCCTCTGCTCATGAATCATACTTTCCCTTTTCTCCATTCCTATTTTTACAGCTGGACACAAGCAGATCTGCTCGAGCACTTGTCTCCAGCAGACAGTTGGAAAATGGCACACGACTCTGACTACCTTTGACAGGGTCACACCATCTGTTCTATGTTCGTAAATCATGCAAATCATAGAATATCCACCTAATTAAATGATCTTGTAGTGTAAATAAGGTCCGGGGTAGATTTTCTGTTTAGATGAATGAACATTAAACATTCTATACAATAATAGAACATTAAATGCTAAAACAAAACATTTACAGTTTACATTACTATGAACACATGAATTCAACACATGAATTCACATTTTCAAGTATTAATTTTTCTATTAAGCTATCCTACTCAGCTGTTGAGTAAACGTATGCCGTACTGTTTGTATGTGTTTTTCAGTAGCACAAAATAATGTGATCAAATGTCTATCAACTCAGTTCACAGTGGTAGGTATACAACAAAAAGGAAATGTTGGAGAAAAGAAGCTTTGTGTCTGTATGTTTGCTGTGAAGAGCCTGTCTATGTTTAAAATGAGGAAACAGTACCCCTACATTCCTCTGTAATCTCTCCATCTACCACACCAGGAATAGTAAAAAAAAAAAAAAAAAAAAAAAAAAAAGAAAAGAGAGAGGGCCTGGTAAGAAAAGATCTGAAAAATATAGCAGAGTGGGGGTCAAGTTTTACAAAGGTTAAAGGAATACTGTACCATAACTAATGCAAACAAATGTAAAGCTGCAGTAATGGCTTGTAGAAAAAGGTCTAAAAATATGAATCCATTTGACTTTCATCTTTCATCACTAACCTTATCAAAACCCTAGATATGTATTTTACCTTTTCTTTACAAACTTTCTTAAGGGACCAAATGTGTGGTGTGGTTTCATCAACAGTTCTACCTCATTGATTTCCTGTAGAGACTTTTGCAAACGAAAGCCAGCTACCTCATTCATCCAAACAAAGCTAGGAATGAGGGCATGAGATGGGGAATATGAGGTGTAATTTACGCCTCTCTCTCATGCATGTGAACCAGCCATACCACTGTAGCACCCGAGAGAGCCTCTGATGAATAAACCATTTGGCTGTGGGCCTCCTGAGATCGGAAACGCTGTCATAGGCCATTAGAGGGACTAGCTGTAGTGAAAAGCCAGGGTCTGCGCTCCTTTCCATCTCTGCTGCTTCTTCTTCTTCTGCCACCTCTCTCCGCCTCCTAGAGAAACCATTCTTGTCTCTGCCCTTCCATTTAAGTTGGCAGAGTTTAAATCCCATGACCATAAAACGCTGAGGCAGGCTACTGTTAACTGGACAAAGGTGGAGCCTAATGGTTGGGCACGCACACTGAATGAGCTGCTTTCTCACAAGCACACCCCGACAAATAAACTAGAAGACACAAACTCATAAACACAAACACGCAGAACAAATTCCTTTGGGTTGCCAAGCTTTTAAGTTTCTGAATTTTTGTTTTCTCCCAGTGGCTTGACCTGCTGGTAACTGCAGTTTCAGGCAAGTACGGCATGGATTATAATGCTAGACTTGTTAAGGCTGTCTACTTCTGTTTTGTTTTTTTAAAGTGAAAAGTTTTTTTTCTCTCTTACTATCACAGAAGGAGATGAAAATGATGTACAAGCCTATAAAAGCTTTCTAGAATGTGAAAAAAGCAGAAGCTCCTTAGAAAACCTCCTCTGCGGCCCTTAAAGGGTTTAGTGCAAAGTGTGCAGGATGGAAAAAATTCCTCAAGACAAAATCTATCTGCTTAATAAATTCTAAAAAATTTTTGCTTTGAAAAGAAACTCTGGTTGCAGCTGATGGCTGTGCTAAAGGGATGTAGGTGTGTGTTTTTGCCAGATGAGGACTTGTTTCATTGTCTAAGACTGTGTTGACAAATGTATGACTTGTGAGCCACATACTCGCTGCCAGCCCATGAAGTTGTATAATCAGTGCCAATTGATGATGCAATCCCTCTATCCAGCCACTCCAGCTGATCTTTCCTTGTAAAAGAACACAGCCTCTGGTCTGAGTGGGAAAAGTGATGTCATGCTGGAATTAAAGAGGCACCGCTGACCTTCTGGAAAGGATATAGGTGAGGAGGGGGTTAGCATACCTCTGGTATTCTATACTACTGCTGAAAAGCTCTTAAACCCATTTATCAGCAGTGCTTATCTGATTCTATGAAAAGTAATGGTGTACTGTGTAATTGTGTTCCTGGCAGGTAACCCACTGCATTTTAGGTTGTCTGAACAAACATCTGAGTGGAATGTAATTGCTGGAACTGAAGGAAAGATGGAGTAAAAGAAAAGGTGAAAGTGGAAAAGAAAGAAGTGAGGAGGTGTTGTGTTGTCGTCAGCAGCTCCTGCTGATGATGGAATTTCTGGGCTCAGAGGAACAGTGGTTAGCATTGCTACTGTGCAGCTCAGTGGAAAGAAGAGCAGAAAGGCCATTAAACCCCATTATCTTTCCAGGGTTGCTCATGTCTGAACATGGAGACTGAGCACTAAGGGTCATTAGGGTCTCTGCAGCTTTCTGAGGTGGAGTCGCCAGGAGGCCTTGCTTTAGATTATTCCACAGGTATGTTCCCTAACCCGAGGCTGTGGATTAGGAAGGTGGCAGAAGTGTGTCTAGAACTCAGCCCTTTTCTATTAATGGCATGTGAAATCCTGTGGCATATGGCTACTCCACCCATTCTGAAAATAAACAATGGCACTCCTGTATTTTCCATTTATCCAGTTGTTGAAAAAGAGGACACCGGGAAAGACTATAAAAGGAGAAGAACAACAGAAAAAGTACAAGAAAGAAAACATTTGAAGACAAAAGTTGACTGTAACAGAGACAGTCAGAGAAAAACTGTGTGTGTATGAAAGAGAGAGAGAAAGATAGATAGATAGAGAGAGAGAGAGAGAGAGAGAGAGAGAGAGAGAGAGAGAGAGAGAGAAAAGAAAGTGACAAAAAGTGCTATGCCACACCACTGGACCAGTAAACCTCTCAGTGTTATTGCATTTTTCTAAGTGCTAGCTGTTTTTATTGCTGCTGTAGGCTCACAAAAGCCTTTAGGGCTTCAGGGCAAAAGGTGTTTTATCCAACTACTAAGCTCTGGAGAAACTCCAAAATGAACATCCATCTTTTTGTATTAAAAGCTTGCTCTGACAGCAATCACCACTAACAAGATGTTACAAACTCATGCTCATCATTTCTGCCTTTCAGTTTCTCCCTGGCTGCTTTGTTTCCTCCTTCTGTCTTTGAGTGAGTGAACACACTCATAGTCACTCACACACATTCATATAGTCTCTCCCTCTTAGAAGAGACCAGACTTGTTTAACTTGAATGACCTAGTGGGCAGCCAAAAGAGAAGAGAAGCCTATTTTTAGACTGCACACAGATTAAAAGTGGAACTTATTTCCTCATCCCCATAAAAGCGAGACTTCTTCTTTCTGTCATTTACATCAGTCTCCCTGGTGGAGAGTTTCTCTCTTTCTTTTGACTCGCCATTTTTTTCTTCATGAAATGAAAACTGAAGTCATGCTAACTGAAGGTCTGTGGAGGTGCTTTAAAAACTCCTGTCACACAGACTATAAATGGCAGTGCCAAAGTAAGCTGTCAAAATGTGGCAAGAAAACAACGCTAATGCATAGTGACATCCCCTCACTGTTTACCTCAGGTGACCTTGGTGTAAAAAACCCTCAGTAAACTTAGTTGGTTATATAGCCATCTCAACCAAGTGTAATAGTATAAATAAATTAAAAACATTCCCCTATATATACAAGTGCAAGTGTGTGTATAGTAAGGTTGGTGTAAAACTGGGAAGTTCTGTTGGCCTGTTTTTTTTTCTTTCTGCCATGCCAGACAACACCAGAGACACTGCTTTTGTCACTTCAGAAGTGGATCACGTGATTCCTGGCCTGTTGGTAAAACAATGAGTTAGGGATCTACCATGTAACCGCTTTTACAGGAGCCACTACACCTGACCCGAACCAGAGTTTGGAAATGGACTGTAGCTGCTGCTACTCAATTTACTGCAGAAAGCCTTTGCTGTAATTATATCTCCTATCTAAAACCGTGGCATGACATCTAATTAAAACCTGACAAACAAAATCACCTTTTCCCTGAGTATTAGGTATATAAGTCTAGGCATATTGTAAATTATTATTTAAAAAACAACACTTTTTTTAACAAGACAATTATTAGGCAATCAGAATGGTACAAAAAGAAAAGTACAGTTCTTGCAGAACTCTGTGGGAGAGAATGGAAAACACGGCATCAGCAGTACCGGGGAATATCAGCCACAATGATGGGGGTGAGGCACAGTAGCAGAGAGAAAACCATGTTATTTAATAATCAGAGTTGGGGGGATGGGGGGTGTGTGTAGAACCCACTGGAAACACAGAAAATGATATAACGGAGCTGGCTCCCCTCCCAGCACACACTGCAGGGGAAACCTGAGACAAGCAATTCTGCTTCTCAGCTCCTTCTGTCTCAGGAGTGAAAGCGTTTAGTCTGTCATCAAGACTCTTAGAGAGATACGTGTGTCAGAATACACATGTGTGTAAGTGTGTGGGAGAGATGGAGAGTGAATACAGAAATGTGATCGGTAAGTTGTGAAGTCAAATCACAAGCAACCAGAAAAGAAACAAAATACATGAAATGCCAAAAAAAAAAACCATTTATACATATATAGAAAAGAGAGAAACTATTTAATCATTCCAGATTAAATCCTACTCCTCTTCCAGATGTTTAGAAGTTGTTTTAACACACCAGGCCTACAATAATTGTATAGAAAGGCAAGGCTTGGCCAGGGACTAATTATCCAAATAGGTTTTTAGTTGTTTAAGAAAACAAGACTAAAATCTGGGGCTTTCCTTCTCGGGGGTTCTCTCTGTAAGTCTTTAAGCTGCAGGCCTGTAGTAAACCTGTAGATCTTTACACTAAATACAGAGTCTGAATACTCTGGAAAACAGGAACAGTTATGACATAAACAAATAAAATATCCATCCAGTCACCTCCAGCTTGGCTAGAATGTATGCCTAGAATAACTGGATAAAGATATTTAATTTCATAAATTGTACAATAAATTTAAATAAATTAATTTATAAATTTAGGTTAAACAAATTGTACAGATATTTAAAGTGACCTGTCGAAATTGAGAATAAATACAATTTCAGTGATTATATTAAAAACACTCATCTAGTACAGGGTTTACTTGTGATTTTACAAAAATAAGAAAGAGGGACATTATGTAAGAATTACAGCAAGACATTTTAGCAAGAATGCTAATTTATTTCCAGTGTTTAATAAAGTCATCTGTTAGACTGATCTGGCTTAAACTGACATGAGCATTGGCATCAAAAACATTGAGCAGGTTTTAGTTCTATAGTACATCAAGATTGTATTTATATTTCTGTGTTATAAGTAAACTATAGAACTAATCTATCTACAGTGTTAAATTATAGCTCCAAAATACAAAATAACTGTAAAATATCTATGAACCAGATATTCCATATTGCTCGGATAGTGTTAACAACTTGCAATATTGCCTTCCTGTGGCTGTAAAAACATAGAATAGCCCAACAGTAATCATCCAACTTAGGAATCTTCTGAAGGACGTCCAGGGAGTCAGTCTATGACTCTTACCACGCTGTCTCCAATCACTATGAGGGTTAGACACACAAGCATGACAGCCACACACACACTTGGCTCCATGTCTGAGAGGAGGTTAAGGTTAAGTTATCCTCTCATCTCATGTTTCACTACCACTTTGTGTCAGATAGTGGAATGAAAATTGCAAGGTAAGGATCATATGAAGTAAAACAAAGCATCACAGCAAGTCTGCTACTTCAGTCCAGACTTCCTGCCCATTTAACAGTCAAAAAGCACTTCATTGCCAGCATCGTAGGAACACGCTCACAAGTAGTTTGAGTCCTTTACTCTTACCTATTTGCATCGGAGAGTCCTACATGATTTAATTAATACTATAAAGCTCTTTATTGTGGCAGGTTTGATATATAGTAAAAAAGTAAATAGGGGTCATTCAGCTGAAACTAAAATTCTAACTTTCTGACTTTATGAGTCCAACTGATCTGGAATGAGATCTAGGACAGGATAAAATGCCTCCAGTGGCACATCTTAATTGGTTTTCATTATCGTCCTTTAGTAAGAGGACTTACTAACAAAACCAGCTGAGGGAGGATGAATAGTTGTGTGGTGAAATGGATATTGGCAGATATAATTTTTGCTGCCATTTATTTAATTCACCACACAACTATTCATCCTACTCCAGCTGGCAAACCCGAAGCATGAAAAATCTCTCAAAACGATAATTTGTTTGTGATTTGCTTTTTAAGACATATAAGTGTACTTAATACCTGCTATGTTGTATGTTTACCCTGGCACAAATCTGGAGGAACATAACATCTACTGAACCCAGGGTAAAAGTAGAGGGAGGTGGAGAAATGAAAGTTCCACTTGGCTTGAACTGGATGACTACCCCTCCCTTATTTACGTCTTTCCTCCCCTTTTTATAACCCCACCCCTCCCTCTGACCAGCCATCTCTCTCCCCTATTCTCTGAGCACCTGTTCCATCACCCACCTGCAGGACCATAAAAATGGCTCTGTAAACTCTCTCCCTTCTTTCTTCCTTCTATCTCTCCTCCAGCTGGCACACAGCTGGCACTTTATGAGTCACATCTCTGTGTCCTTGATGTCATTACAGCCTTTCCATCCAGCTCCATTTTCACCATTCTAATTTGTTCATGGTTCCCATAACACACTTATAGCAAAAGCAGGGACAATGGCCATGGAAAAAAAAAACAAAGATAGGGCGGCCAAAACCACAGGGAAAGGACAAGGGTAAAAAAAGTATTTAAGATTAAAGAAAGGACAGTAAGACAGACAGAAAGATAAAGAATCTGTAAAAGAACAAGGGAATGAAGGACATTTGATAGGGAGGTGAAAAAAAATTGGGATGAAGGGGCCCAGGCCAAAGTCTTTCCCACAGAATAACTGGCACTGACATATGAAGCATGCTGCACCATTACTGTGAATTTGTCACCCAAGTCCTAGACAGATGAATCAGCCTGTCTAAGAATCCATTTATGAATGAAAGAATTGTGGAACAACCACAATGGTTTTTCCTCAGTGCTCACAGGTTCATGTGTATGCATCTGTGATGTCTATATACCTCAGTGCAGAGTATCTGAGCTTTTACTTCTTTCTTTTTTAATCACACATAAGTGTGATCACACCCACCCGTCCCTTGACTTCTGATGAACCCGAGTGTGTTTATTGATGGTTGCTCTATACCATCTGACCTGGGAGTGTATAATATAAAATGTTGGTCTACTGCACATGTACCCCTGTGTTGCCAGATGGTCTGTTTACACCTCTTTATAAACAGCGGAAGCAGACATGTAAAGAATCTCTAAATGTGTATGACCTCTTGATATGCATCACTAATCTATTAGTCTTTTGTGTAATATTGAGTCCAGCTTTCTGGAACAAAGCCACAGCATCTGTTGATGTGTATGTGTGTTGATGATTTGATTTTCTGTTTGTGCCTTTCATGCTGACAACTGGGATATTGATTAACTGGGATTTGGTGTCACATACAACATGGATTAGCTATGCTTCAGCAAATAAAACAAGTCCTCCTTTCAACTAAGTTTTCACATAACTTAGCTTGGATCGGTTTTCATTTGGTACTGACACTGAGGTAAATGTTTGCATTCCTAATTATGGAAGAAGGGATGCAGTAAGTGAAATATGTGGCTTGGAGTAATTGTTTTTTATACTGCATAGCGGTCATGACGTGTTCTGGTTTAATTTTTTGTGAGAATGAAAACCTAAGCTTTTCCTAAAATCAAGGTTGTCACTGAACATCTCAGAGATGACCAATGTAAACAAAGAAAGTTTGCTGCCTGGTAGTGTGGATTGACAAAGGATTGACCTTTTAAGAAGAATTATTGGGCTGGTAACTTAACTGGGCTACCTATACGCACGAGCACGTGAACTGGTTGGCCCCTGATAGCTGCACACACTTCTGCTAACTTCACCTGATTCTCTATTTATCTTGCTTTGGTGACAAACTGAAGAGTTGTGTCAAATGTTCTCCGTCAAGTCCTGCCAGGGCTTTCCAACACGCTATTGCAGCATCCACTTCAGCCTCTTGTAAGTCCATGTTTCCTTCCCCAGTCTCCCTATGGCAAAAATTAACATCTAAACTGGAAACTTTTGCAAGGGGTAACTTTCCGATGCTGACCATTTGAACCAGTGTTACTCACTGAGACCCGGCAAACATGAATGTTTGAGGGCAAACATGGAGCGGATGAATCAGCTACATGTGGAATGCGACAACGGACCCTGACTATCAGCAGCTGGCTTTCTAGCAGAACACTCAGCTTAAATAACATGATTATTGCTGTACTTGGAAAGGGCAAAAGCAACAGTTTTGGCTGAATGACACTAACATAGATGTTTCCCACAAAGGGAGGACAAGAGAAATGATTGAAAAGATTATTTACACAAATTTTGTCGTTTTCTTTTTTTTTTTTACAAAAATTTTCCATCACCCCAAATCCATGACTATTGAGATATGTGCAAACACACTCATATCACTATGTACTATAGATCTTTTGTTTTCACCTGCCATCAAAAGTGTATTTGCACACTCTTAAAAGCACACACCCACATTCTTGGATGGCATTAAGTGCTGGTTGTGTTGATACCAAGGAAGACATGCAAAAGCATATAACCTCAAACACACACAAGTGTCAGAGACAGGTATTAAACATGGGTTTAAAGCTATAAACAAATGTCACTGGTGCGATATCTTCAAGGCCACATTCTCATTCCTATAATCAAGAATTTAATCATAGAGGAGATTAAAGACTGCTGTTGTAGGTTTGAAGGTATAGTCACCCCATTTGCTGAAAGAATCTGTATATGTAGAATATAGATTTCTGAATAAAACTAGTCTCTGTGTACATATTGGGCAATTTCCCAAATTATTAGGCAACATTTCCCAAAAGGTACACAGCACAACTATCAGCAGCATTGTAGAAAAAGAGTATGAGCTCTTCTTTCTCTTCCCATGAAAGCCTCGGCACACAAAGTTCAAAAAAGCCCATAGAGGTTTTTCCCCTTTAAAAGGAAGCATGACATCAGCCATAGCTAGGTTGACCAAGTGCCTGAACAACACTGATGTGTCTAAACAATGCCGCATCTGGATCAAGACACACTAGGGATAAAAAAATGACTCAGAGCCAAAGAGAGAGGGAGAGGGAGAGAGAGCAGGAATGCAGAGGAAGAGAGCAGAGATGAAAAAAAGAGGAAGCAGCCAGCTGTTTAGGACAAGTGCCAGAGTGTCTGCGGATGTGCAGAGCTCTTATTTATGGGCGATTCCCCTCTCTCAGCCAAATCCAACCCTTAGCCAAAGATAGAGGGAGAGAGAGGAAGAGAAAGTGAGAGAGACTATCGTCCAATCTGGACTTTAAGTCACTCACATGGCTCCTAAGCACAGCACCCATCAGACAGGACATAACATGCTACACTAAACAAGTCTCATCACTCCAACAGCTTGGAATGCAGTCTGCCATTACTGAAAATTCCCAACCCACTACAGCACACTCTCTCTGCAGCTATAACTCTATATGGCTTAAGACTTGAGCCTGAATCACCTAGACTAGCATCACTCTCTCAGCATTGAGTCTACACAAACAACACATAACCTGAAATAAACTATGCTGTGCTAAAGCTAACAAAATATGACTCATTCTGGACTCAAGGTGCTCTCTTCTATGCGTAAAGAGCGTATCAACTGTCCAGTGAAGTATGTTGACAGAAAGGTTTCTGTGACAGTTTGATAGAAGGTTAAAGACAGTCTCCTTCTGTGCTGGCACCAAGCTTCTGTGGTCCAGGCTAAGAAGAGTACCTAGAAGTGTCTAAATTAAGAAAGCAGAAGAAAAGAGTAAGAGTAACAGATCAAATGTTCAGTTTAATTATCAATCTGTTCCACAAAGATGTGTACTGTCTCTCTCAAAACACATTCTAAGCCAAAAATGTGTGATATCAGGATGCAGGCTAACAGCATCTGTCTCCTGTTCCATCATTCTTCGCCTCTCCCTCCATTTCATTCCGCTTTTCTATCAGCAGCTCTCACCTCTATGCCAGAATGCTGTGGGGGAGCTGCGTTTGGCTCTAATGCTAAAAGTGCAACTTGACATAAAGAGGACGTCCAGAATGCTGGGAGAATAATGTGAGGTATCTCCTGTGACTCATGTGATTTTACATTATGCGTTCAAAACCCCAACATGGAAACGCAGTAAAGTGTGTGTTTGTTTTTGCCTCTATACTGTGTTTAGTAATGTTGTATACTAAACACAGGTAATTTGCAGAGTTAATTTCAGATGCATTTTCAGCGTAAATGGGGCAAAACATGGCCAAACAGAGACATACAAACATACATGCAGGAAGAGAGCAGCCACATACCTTACTGCTGTGCATCTTTAAAGAACCACAATATATGTATGTGTGTGGTATATATGTAAACAGGACTGAAATCCAGATCTAGAAAAGGAATGCTGAAAACCTGCTACGGTCACTGATCTGGCTAAATGCCGTAAATATATATTTCTGTTGAAGACTCACAGCCTGCTAGGTTACTCATTTGTAAGTACACATAGCAAGAAGGGAGAGTCAGGATTTAACCCTTCATGCACTTCAAACTGCTTTCTACGGTACTAGTTCATTTCCTAATTGCCTAATTGTCACAATAAAATTCATAAAAGTCATCAAATATCCAAGAATTGGACCACTTTACAATGACAGCATCAAATGTAATAAATTGTTACATTTATTGTGAGTAAAATAAATAAAGACACTTTTGCAATAAAGACACTTTGTTTGAAGGCTATTTGCATTGTATGTCCATAGGATGAATGAATACAGATTTCAATTCTCCAGAGGAATCAGAAATATGCATCCTCTTCTTCTACATTGTTGCTCATGCTTGTTTTTTTTTTCATCAGCTCAAACACCACTGCCTGACCACAAAAAAACTCAACAATTCTGCATCACTCAGAGACTGGCTGCTGTGACCAACCTAAATTAGAGTTGATGGAGATGTCAAAATAAAAGCATAAAAGCATTTCCTTAAAAGCATTGCTTGGTAAGTATGTGAAATACTGTTTTTGTTTGTGTGTGTGTGTGTGTGTGTGTGTGTGTGTGTCTGCTGTATCATGGTAGAAACCTCAAGTGTAGGTAGATCTGACTGTTTTGACCTTGTAAGTCTGTTTGGTCTGTTTGTTTTAAGTTTCTGAGGTGAGGATTGGATTGGTAATAACTGTGTGTGTGTGTGTGTGTGTGTGTGTGTGTGTGTGTGTGTGTGTGTGTGTGTGTGTGTGTGAGCTACCTAAGAGGATATAAACAAAAAAGCTCACTTCCTGTTTGTGTGCAATGTCTTGTTACCTGGTGACACTGTTTAGGAAGAATGCTCAAGCACGTGCACACACACACACACACACACACACACATACACACACACACACACACACACATACACTTTTTTCTGCATTTTGCATATTAGATGCAAATCCTCAATAAACCTGCCCAAAAAATCGGGCAGGCAGGCTTTCTCCTAGAGCTCAGAGCTTTCACCCTACAGCAGCCTGGCAAATGGCAAACTGGGAGGATTACACACTGGCTAGTGATGAAGAATAGTAGACTTTAGAAAAGACAGGCCTTGCTGCACCCTTCACAGTGAGCTATTCTCTCCTGGACTGGAATACGTGTAACCTGACTAAGATGCATCACTCATACTTTCAGAAACTCTCACACAAATACTGACACTGTTAAGGTGGCATGCAAGAGACATTACAGTGTGGTACTAAAATACACATGCCTGCTGGCCAACTAAAGCAATACTATGTCTTTTCAAACCTGGAATAACATGGAATATTCCTGTTGCTATTACTGCATGGTCCTGTTAATTTAACAGCAGCTTAGGTTTATAGCTCTAAATGGTCAACCCCTCCTTTCAGATGTAGCTTCATTTCTGTGACGTTTCTTTGCATCTTTACCATTTCTTCCTCTCTGTCTTTCTGTATGTGTGACTGTCTGTCTTGCTTTTGCTCTTTCCTTCCTCCTCCACTGCAGCCACTTCTGGAAAGTCCATTTGCACAGTTCGCAGTAAGAGAGCAGGTCCGTCTCCTCCATGGCAGATTCCTGCTTGTGTTTTTTCAATTAGCCTCGGCTCCTGTATACTATTCAGAGGAACATTTGGGAAAGCATAATTCTCATGGCCCAACACAAAAACTAACGGAAAGTCACTTAAGATTTTTCCGGTAGGAGTTTTGGAAAGAACCATTATTCTCTCAAAGGGAAAACAGTTACATGTCCCTATAGAAACAGGTGAGAATTAGATGGAGGGAGAAATAGATGGTTGAGTGACTAGATAGTTGGGTAGATGAATTCTGCAGGTGGGTGTATATGGATCTGGATGGATGGATTGATGGAAGGATATATACACAGTAGATCAGAGGATGAATGGATGAAAGTCTGGATGGATGGATGGATGAATGGATGGATGGATGGATGGATGATAAAATGATGGATCAGTGAATGTGGATAAAATGATAAATACTTAAGTGGATGGAGAAATGAATGGATGGATGGATGGATGGATGGATGGATGGTTGCATGATAAAATGATGGATCAGTGAATGAATGGATGGACAAGCAGTTTGGTAGGTGGGTGGCTAAATAGATTTAGATGGTTCAGTATATGGGAGCATGCATAGGTGGGTGGGAGGTCAAACTGATGAATGGATGGGTAGATGGATCAATAGTCAGTTAGAAGTAAGATATAAATAAAAGAAAATGTAAATGCCCAAAGTAGAAGGCGGTGGGGTGAACGAGTGCACGGATGGACGAATATCCCTAAGAATGCAGATGAAAGTCGACTGTTCCGGATCTGAAGAGGGCCACAGGGAGAAGGGACATATCCAGAGGCCTCACATCAAAGCTGCAAGGCTGAGAGACAGATGAGAGGAGCAAAGACGTCTCCACCCTCTCTCTGTCCCCATCATATTTACACAGATGAGTTGAAACAGCTCTTGGCATCTTTTCGGCAATAAACACTAGGCCAGATACACACATAAACACACAAACGGTTTTGGATAAATCATACGTATAACCCTACCAAAAACTAACACACAAACAAGTTCATGCCTCTTGAACTAACTTCCATGCAAAATCACAGGTACTCCACTAAAGTTAACAACTCTACCTGTACAGCCATTTAAAACATACTGGCTACCTTACTCAGATCCACACCGTCTCTCTGGATGTATACAGAAAGGGTACAAGAGTTCAGCAGGGAGATGTGGATGCCAGTGTAACAGCTCCCACACACTGCACACATTCATTGTGAATCCTAAATACTGCCTTAGTCTAGTCCAGTCTCACAGAGACCTTTATAGAGTCCTGACTGTGGAAACACTGCCAACTGTCATCCTTCTGTGTGTGTGTGTGTGTGTGTGTGTGTGTGTGTGTGTGTGTGTGTGTGTGTGTGTGTGTGTGTGTGTGTGAATGAAAGTTTGTGCTCAGGTACTGGAAGTGACAAACCTCACCGCCACCCACCCAGACGGTCAGACAGACACACAGACAGATAAACAGACAGAGACACAACTCTGAGTAGTTCAGTGAAGTTCACAGCTCTTACCTGTGTGTGTGGAGTCCGTGTGTGAGAGCTTCATATCTGCTGTAGCAGTTCCACAGCTTTGCATTTAGACCCAGGGCTCATGTGAGGAGACAGAGAGGTGGGGGAGAAGGGGAGAGAGAGAGGGAGGGAGAGAAAGAGAGAGAGAGAGAGAGAGAGAGAGAGAGAGAGAGGGAGAGAGAGAGGTGTAGAGAGAGAGAGGGAGAGAGAGAGAAAGAGTGAGAGAGAGAGTGTACTGGAACACTGCAGCCCCCAGCCCCGGCCACTCCAACTCTACAGTCTGAGGATGAAAAGAGAAGTCTTCATTACCAGCTGGAGACCACGCCTCCACCCCCTCTCTACTTCCCTCCCTCCCGCTCTTCCTCCCTCCCTCTCTCTTCCCTCACTCTCCCAGCCAGTAGCACACTCCAGGGCCAGCCCCAGCCAAAAGAGGGCCAACCATCTGCCAAAAAAACCTCCAAGTACAGTTCACTGCCAGCACAGTGCAGAGTGAGAGAGAATAAGAGTGAAGGGAGAGAGAAAGGAGCTATGACAGATAAAGTGACAAACACACAGGGGAAAGAATAAGTAGAGCAAAGGAAGGTCAGAAACACTTTTAATCATTGTTGCTGAGGTCTTTAATTAACTCTTGCCTTAGAAAACACCAGATCAAACGGCCTGTTTAGCTTGCTTGGTGACATGAATCTCTCTCTCTCTCTCTCTCTCTCTCTCTCTCTCTCTCTCTCTCTCTCTCTCTCTCTATTTACAGTAGAAATATAATTGCTTACCATACTCATCATCCACATCTGCCTTTCTCTGCTACTGCACACTGTCTGATCATTCCTTCCTTGCTCACTTTCTCTTTCTTTCACCCCTGCCAAAGTGAGTGTTGTCCCCTTTGGAGGAGAAAATTGCTCTTTAAGGAGAACTGCATACCGCCTGTAATTATGAGTGGGGTTGTGCATGGAGAAAGGCTTGGAACCCAACCCCCACTGCCACCACACGCACATGCACACACACGCACACACACACACACACACACACACACACACACACACACACACACACACACACACACACACATATATATATTTTCACTCTCACCCAGGGCCAAATCAGGGCACACACACTGTCACGAAGAGACAGTTGTGAGTTTAATCTTTTTTCAAAGGCCATATTTATTCAGGCAACCTGAAGCATAGAAGCATGGGAGAAATGATGTATGCCTTGAAACGATGCAATTATCTAGCATACACCGCAATAGGAAATGAATGCATTATGACAACAACAAAAAAATCTGCTTAGTATCAAAAAGTTATTGCATTTTCCTAAATGCACATAAAAATTGCACATGCACCTTTGTTGAAATGCTCTGAAGTTCATTACTGGCCTGTTTAAAGCTGCTCTTATTTTTATACACGTTGCTCTTATGGTATGTAAATGAGGGCTACAATTAAAGCGGCTAAATACGGCTTCAACCAAGCACTGATCTCTTTTTGTTCTACATAAACTCCACCACCATCATGTGTGTTTGCATAACCCCAAACAATTAACTACTGTACAGAGAAGACATTTTACTGTTGCACGGTCAGAGACTATGACTGAGAGCATGACTTGCAAGGCAGTTAATGTTCCAATAGAGAGACTATGAAGTCTTTGCTTCTTTGTTATTGGAACTCTATATGTAGTGTTTGTACCATTAATTAATGATAATAGAAAAAATATACAGCTGGCTGAAGCAATGCTACTGAGTGTATTTAGCTTTCTAATTTTTTTTTGTAATGACCCAATAAATACTCAATCCCATATAAAGTAATCATATCGCATACAATATTGACATAAAACAGTGATACTGAATATTGTGTAAATAGACAAAACAATTAGGTGGGCACAGATGTTGAGTTAGCCTTTGAATGGTAGCTGTGCCACACACACTGACTGGGATATATTTAATAATAATTTGAATATGTTTACTGAGTAAAATATTAATTGCAAAATTGGGAACAGGCCCATATGACTGAATTGAACTACAATGTCAACATAGAGTATGAGAAAATAAGCAAAT
This sequence comes from Tachysurus fulvidraco, assembly GCF_022655615.1. Classification (NCBI taxonomy): domain Eukaryota; kingdom Metazoa; phylum Chordata; class Actinopteri; order Siluriformes; family Bagridae; genus Tachysurus; species Tachysurus fulvidraco. The sequence goes on from NC_062527.1 coordinate 12,090,219, forward strand.
ATACAAAGAGCATTATGGCTCACTGGAGGCCCCTGCACCAGCTCATTAACAGCTCCTCACAGACACACAGTCTTCTCAACGGCATAATGGTGTTAAATTAACACATCACCACAAAAAGGGGCATTTACAGTTCCAGACTGTCATCATCATCATCATCAACCTCCTTTCCACATGTGGAGAAAGGAAAGACACACGCCTGGAATTAGGAAGAAAGAAAGAAAGAAAGAAAGAAAGAAAGAAAGCAAGAAAGCAGAGAGAAAAGAATCCTTTAATCGCTGCCCTCTTTATTGTTTATGGACGATAATCTCCTTGAGCCAGGGAAAAACACAGCACCTTAAATGCGGTCTCATGAGTCAAATCCCACAAACTCCAGAGGTGTAATTTCACTTTGCTGTGATAACATAGCTGATAAATACATCTAAAACAGTGAGTGGAGAAAGAACTCGAATAAAACATTGTAATTATATGAGGCTGTCACTGAAATCTCAGGGACAAAGGCAAAGAAAGTATTTAACAGATTCCAGGGTTATACCAATTTGAACCACTAGGGGATCTAATGAGCTGTCTGATTTCAAATACAATATTTGGCCAATGTGCTGAGGCATCAGTTGTGATTCAAAAAGACTTCAAAGAAAAATCTGATATTGGTCACAATAAGAAATAAACTGATTTCACTTATGTTTTAGTCTCTATGTCATATTTATTATTAATAAACATTCAATCATTTTAAAGATCAAAAACCTTTAATTGAAATCTTTCCATCTTACCCAAATGAAGTCATTTATGTGAATGAAAAGTTCTCTATATCTCCAAAATACACTTGCTGGACAAGGTGTCTTCTTGTTTTCCTTAGTTATAGACACATAGAGCTGCCGATTAGACAGCGAACATTATATATCAAAGTAATAGTAACAGGACTGACTGCAGAAGACTCCAGGGTTTCTATAAATGCAAATTAAAGATCAGTAAAGATCTACCTAGGTTAGAGATTAAGATCTTAAATGTCCTGCACAGAGCTCTGATCTCAACCCTGTTGAACACATTCAGAGTGAACTGGAACACTGACTAGATTGCACCTCAGGTCTCCTCATCCAACATCAGTGTCTAATCTCACTAATGCTCTTGCTGCTGAATGATCACAAGTCCCCACAGCCATGCTCCAAAATCTAACAGAAGGCCTTCCCAGAAGCGTGATTAATGAATGCGATCTCCAACAAGCACATGTGTGATGGTCTGGTGTGCTTCTAATAGAGTTTATTAACTTTTGCAATAGACATCTAATTGAGGAGATTAAAGTTATTTGTAATTACAAAATGCCAGTGATAGTGTGCACAAAAAATGAAACAATAAAACGAAAAATGAATAGAAACACATTTTTGGAGCACAGTTACATACAGAATAGGTGACTTTACACTCTGCTCCAAGATATGTGGCATTGCCCAAGCGGCAATCTGAAAATATTAGTTGTTTGTTTTCAGGGCGAATTTAGATACAAGTAAACTGAGAAAATGCCAAAGACAAAAGTAAATAAATGGAGACTAGGTTTACATGACCGAGCTGAGAGAAGTGCTGTAGCTACAGGATAGTGTCAACAACCAAAAATGTCATCTATGCCATGAACAGTGGCACGAGAGATTATTTGCCATAATGAGCTTCGTTGCATTGATTAATCAGTGGTCATCATCCAGGAGACCCCTGTGCTAGTAGCAAAATACCACATGCTCTCCATGGCATTTACTGCAGCCTGTTGGCTAGCTTTAGCTGGCTGTCACCAGGGAAACGACTGCCAGTGGCCTGTGTGTGTGTGCTGACAGGGTCATGTTGTTCCGGGCCATGTTGATGCTGGCAGTGTGTATGTATATGTGTGTAGGGTAATAAAATAAATCCACACCAAATTAAAGATGTAGGCACTGTGGGGCAAATATATGACACACCAATAGCATAGGGTGACAAATAACACCTGCAGGACACAATTTTCCCGTTTTATCTGAAATCCAGTCAGGTTGGAGATGTGTGTGTGTGTGTGTGTGTGTGTGTGTGTGTGTGTGTGTGTGTGTGTGTGTGTGTGTGTGTGTGTGTGAGAGTGAGTGTGCGAATGAGCATGTTTGCATTTGTGGAAATGACTGTGTACGTATTTAAGAGTGCATTTTATAGCACAAGGTTTGGACAGAGTTTGTGAAGCAGTAAACTTACAGAAGTAGAGGAAAGAAAGAACTGGAGCGAGAAAAATAGAGAGAAAGAGACATAAACTAGACCAACCACATCCCTATTATTGTTACTGTTTTTTGTATATTTCAGAATTTAACTTAGAGCTGTGTTTGTTTGGGCAATACCTTGATACTTTCCCCACTACAGCAAATCCACCTGAATTAAACAGTGATAAAATAATAGCCATGGTGATCGATCAAGTTGCGTGTATAGACAAGCAGAGAGACAGAAAGACAGACAACATAACAGAAGAAAACACCCAAGAGAACTCAGAAATGTGTCCACATTATTATCCATTAAAGAACTTTTAAAACAAATGCAAATAGTTTCAATCATGCTTGAAAAAGAATGTAATTTATTAAATGATTTTTGATTGCTCTCAGACCCCTGAAAGTGCCTTTGCCAAATATGAAACTGCACACATTTGAAATCTTTTTGTCATCCAGCACCATGGGACAAATCAGAGAACTTTCAACACAAAAGAGAATGATGGTTGATGACCTACACAAATCAGCTCATGTATTAAAAAATGACAAAGGCAATTAAAATAATTGCATTAAGCACAATCAGTGCCAAAATAAAAAAAGGTGTTTTTTAAGCCTTCCACAGTGAAGCAGATGTTAGAGGCAATGACGAACACAAAGATCACAGGTTGCAAGGTTTACAGAACATACACTAATACAAGTCTATAAAAGAGTACAAGACAGACATTAGATGAATTGGCTGAGTGCTGCTATTCTCTCCAGAACTGGTATCAATAAAGGGTGTTGATAATTATACAGCCGACTGTATCAGGCCTTGCATTTTACTCACAAATCCCAACTTTTGTATCCACTGCTGACTGGAGTGACCTATCACACCATGATGTGCCATTTGAGTGCACTGCAGGACTGAGTGACTGCTATTCGTCACTGTACCCAGGGCAAACACTAGCTGGGAGGCCTGCTGTAGACATAGCATCAGAGTAATGTTTATTCTCTCCGCAGTGATGGTCCTCGGTGAGGCTGTTCCCAGGTTCACAGCGGCACAGAAGAAAAAACAGCACACCCACAAAGAATCACCATTAATGAATACCGGCAATAATTTAAAGACACTGTCTAAAGCCCACCACCAGCACACACCAGTGTACACACCTAACTGGTGAGAATGATACCTTTCCTACTTGGGAAGAATGTCATGATTCACACTGACTTACTCGTCCTTCTCTATGCTGTGTGTAGCTTTAACTTTAGACTTCATCACTATCATTTTATATAATCATTAGATTAGACTACACAAACAAGGGAGGGAGAAAGAGAGAGAGAAAGAGAGAGAGAAAGAGAGAGAATAATCCAAAGAGGGAGAAAAACAGGAAAGGCAATGCAAACATTATCTTTCTCAAAGAGCCTATTCATGGGCATCCTCACATTTGAGCAACCTGCATTCTTCTGTTATTTACTTCAACACAAGCATACATCAAGCAAAAAAGAGACAGCATGCAAAAGAGAGAAATACAGATGGAGGGGTTGAGGAGGGGAATTTAAAGCCACTCAACTGTGTCAGTACTCTGATTATACATAAGGTGAATAGTTTCAGAGCATCAAGAGAACTAGACTCATTTTTATTTAATCTCCATTCCCTTTTGTAGAGCCAATGTTGGCCCAGCTCACTAAAATAGGAACAGTGGTGAAATTGTGAGATATTGCTAGAGTTGCTTGCCAAGGCTCGCTTCTCAGAGTGGAAAAAGGCTTTGAATGTATAGATTCTCAAGAGACATTCTAGTTTGAATTGCAGCTCTTACAGCTGCCAGTCACAAGGCACCTGGGTCTAATGCAACTTCTATGCAAATTTGAACGCACTATGATGTCCGATTGACAGTCCGTTGAGCATCTGAATGTTTCCATTCACATCAAAATACAGATGATAAATGTTAAATGTCACACATTTACAACCCGAATTCCAGAAATGTTGGGGCGTTTTAATTTTGAATAAAATGAATAATAAGTGACTTTCAAATCACACGAGCCAACATTTTATTCACAATAGAACATAGATAACATAAATGTTTAAAAGGCGAAATTTTACACTTTTATCCACTAAATGAGCTCATTTTAGAAGATTCTAAAAAAGCAAAACATTTTGAAAAGATTCAGCTGGGAGAACATCTACCAACTAATCCATTAATTGATATCAGGTCTGTAACATGATTAGCTTTAAAATGCATGTCTTAGAGAGGCAGAGTATCTCAGAAGTAAAGCTGTGCATAAAAAAACGTGGATTACCTTAAAAACAATGTTACTCAACATCAAATTGCAAAGGCTTGCAACTCTCATCATCTACAGTACATAACGTCATCAAAAAATTCAGAGAAACTGGAGAAATCGCTGTGGGCAAGGGACAAGGCCAAAGACCTTTATTCAAGCCCTCAGATGACACTGGATCACTCATCGGCATTATTTTGTCAATGACATTACTAAATGGGCCAGAATACTTCCAGAAACCACTGTCGGTAAACACAATCCAATCCAGATGCCAACTAAAGCTCTATCATGCAAAAAGGAAGCCATATGTGAACATGGTCCGGAAGTGCCTTCGTGTCCTGTGAGCCAAGGCTCATTAAAATGGACTGTTTGAAAGTGGAAAAGTGTTCTATAGTCTGGCGAGTCCAAATTTAACATTCTTCTTGTTAAATCAGGGACACCGTGTACTCCAGACTAAAGAGGAGGGAGATCTTCCAGCATGTTTTCAGCATTCAGCTCAAAAGCCAAAACTCTTCAGCAGCTGGAATCCCATATCAAGCAAGAATGGGACCAAATTCCAACACCAAAACTCCAGAAACTCATAAGTAATTTTAATTTACTCCAATCTGATAAACATCCCGACTTTTCGGGAACTCTGGCGTTATTTGAAAGAACAATGCATTTAACACCTTTAAACACACCCCTGAGAAAATGTAATTTTTTTTTGTAAATAACTCATTGCAAGGCAAAACTATACACACCCATACCACTATTCACACATTCCCGGACAACTTAGAGATGCTAATCAGCATACAAATCATGTCTTTGGACTGGAGAAGCAAACCAGAGTAACCAGAAGAAACCCCTGAAGCATGTGGAGAACATAAATTCCAAAGTGTATGTTTCATGCAAAGAAAAACACATCACCAAAAGAACACCGTGCAGCATGGTGGTGGCAGCATCATGCTTTAGCGTTGCTTTTCTTTACCAAGTGAAGCAAGGTGACTACTGTCCCATGCCCTGAATGACCTCATTTCCTCACTGATTTCTTCTAGGCCAAAGGAAAACCTAATGTAATCTAAACCTGGAGTCAGTGGTAACATCTTGCTGCAGAGCTTAGAGGGTTAGGAGGAGGCAGCTTAGCAGGTTGCAGAGTATATTTAACTTTTTGCAGCTGCTACGCTGTGGCATGTGGTACAATCCTGATGCGTGTGGCCTTACCATACAGAGAAAAAAAAGATGAAGTGAAAATGAAGATGAGGGAGTGGAGCAGTGCTGACACCAGTAACCCATTTGACTTGATGTAATAATTACAGATATAGGAGATGATATAATGTCATGTACAAACAAGTCTAATGTACACAAACTCACGTATGTGCACACATATAACCATAAGTATATTTGCTACAGTCTTACTTTATTAAAAAAAATGAGAGGAATGATCTACGACTCTGGTGGCTATGCAGATGCAGTATTTGCAATAGGGAGAGAGAGTCTCTGATGATGTCCTGTGTGCTGTTTTCATTATTTGTTTTAAATTCACAACCTCTGAGACTTGGGAAATCCCATACCTGATGACTGAGCAATGCATCTCCTCAGAATGGGGGTGTGGGGCAAAAAGACACTGCTGAGCTTTCTTTTGGCTTGGGAGATTGTGTTGAATGTTCACTGCAACATGTACAGCAAGGACCTTGGAGCTCTTATGTGTTTTGAGGTGGGGCTGTTTATATGCAATGGAGCATGATTATCATTGTCTTCTTAAAGTCAGCAATCATCTCTTGATTTGTCCACATCGGGTTGCTCAACCTCCTCTACAACACTGTGAATAAGTTATAAACTAGATCAACTGCAGGAATGCGATTCGAACAATGTGTCATCAGATGGTTGGAAAATTATGATCAGTCTAAAGTTCATTCACTAAATGTAGTCACATTTTGTGTCAAGACCCTTTAAATAATTAAAAAAATTAATAAGAAAGAAGTTACATTTAAGCATTTGAATGTGGGCATTACTGTATAAGGTCAAAACGCTCTGTAGGTATAGAAATAAATTTGTTCTCATAGATTGATGCATGTTTTTTTTTTTTGTAGAATGATTGTGAAAAAAAACCTCACAGTATGCACCATGTGCATCCTTGCTGAGATGAACACAACATAAAACCATATGCTAGACTGAGTGAACTCAGACACATTGTCTTTGTTTCAACTTCATACGGTATGTGCACAGGCTCCTGAACACACACCCACACACTGCCTTCAATGTATCTGTGTGTGGGTATGTGGTAACAATGGTTCGTGGCTTAGTAAAGGCAACTCTGTCTGAGACTTCCACATAAACCTTTAATATAAGGCCTTTTAAAATGCAGTAGGCCATCAGAAGTCAGTGCACCCTGTAATTGACCTTAAAATACTTTCTGAAGAGGTCGGAGGCAATGTCATTGGCCAAAGGCCCAAGCGGTGGCTAAATTGCTGGAGCCCATAGGAGCCTGGGAAGACTTCATGGTGTATATTTAGTGTCCTGTCCTTTGATTGGGGACAAGAGACACACAGATAATGCCAGTCTGCATGTAAAACCACGTGTATCCGCCCTGAGGTGCCCCATCTGTGGTATGCTCTTCTCTCCCACGGCAATGGTGAGACAGAACAGGTCAGAGCTGTATCTCAGACAGACAGGAAGTTCTGCCTCTGAATCAGACCTGCTTCAGTCCTGTACTGGAGCTTATCTTGTTCTAATGAAACCATTGTCTTTCTTTAAGTAGATTGCTAGTTTCTTCACTCAAAATATAAAAGCTGATACCGTTGACTGTTATTTGCAATAAAATGTATTCACTGACTGTACTCAAGGTCATTTGTCTTCATGTGTAATTTTCCATTCCTGCAATAAGATATAACCAGAAAAAGCCAGGAGCCCAGTACACGTTCTCTGCAACATGTATGAACAGGACACCCTTCTACTTCATATCCACAAGCGATACAAAAGATTCAATTTTGAATCAACCTTAAGTGTCATCCTTCATGCCCTGAATTCCTTATCTGCCCCTCAGTAACACCTATGTAATTTAAGCTTGTTTTTCGTGAGGATTAATGGGAAGAAATCTACCATGGATACTGTCTGTCTCATGAAGTGCACAGATGCCTGCAATGGAACAATAAAAAGAAGCCTCTGTTGTAGACATTTTATGCATATCACCAGATCTAGTGTGGTTAGTTTGTGTTATCTTTTGTAAATTGCCTATTAATTACATAAGACTAACATGACCGCACTTTCACACTCAATCAAAAAGAAAAACGGAGTCTCTGCCAAGCATGTGTGCTGCTTCAGTGAAGATTCACTACTAACTGCAGCAGTAATCCTAATTGTGGTTAATGTTTGGAAGACGAATAAATGTGTTTAAGACAAAAATTCTGTCGACAAAGTTATTAGGTTTGTGCAAGCATTGCCTTCTCTCAGATTGGCTTTTAGCCCCATAATATACTATAATTCAGTACAGGCATATTGATACACACACACACTTTGCAATCAATCCATGGCCTCTGTTTTTTATCTTGTTTATTATAAGGCCTTTGATTCAAGGACAGATTCATAGGAGTTTAGAGAATGATGGACTAAGGAAATAAAACTTTTCTAAATCATTGTGGAGTCTGCCAAATGTCGTTGGTGCTGTGGATATAGACCATGTTAAGAGATAACGACCAAATATTTTTTACTTTATCTTTTTGATCTTTCACAAAGAAATGAAATCACAGACGAATTAGAGTGAGAGAATTTAGAGTCATGGCTCTGTGCTGCTCTTGCCAAAGTGACAGATATGACAGATCAGCAGATGCTTGCCCATCTGGGACAACTGTGGCTGTCAGCCCACGCACTGAGGACACCGAGTTCAATTGTGTAATTTAATTCAGGTGAAGTATTCTCACATTAATAAAAGCCATATTGCTCCAAAAATTATCCAGCTTTCTTTTGATTTTCTTTCCTTCATGTGAGTTGACCCACCACCTCTCACCATCTTATACAGTACTATATGTACAAAGACTTCTCTGGCACAAGATCAAAGAGGGAGAGAAACTGTTAGATAAAGAGAAAACGTCACACAGAGAAGAAATAAACACTTGACAGAACACCCCATATGCTGTCATTACATTACCAAGCTCAAGAAATCTGAGAGTGTGATGTCTCGGCCGTGAACTTTTGTGTTAAGCCTTGTTTATAAACCTGATTCTTACTCTTTATACTGTATGGAATCAAATGGATTGCATGGCTAGGATAGAATGACACAAGGTTCTCTGTGCTGTAGATTGTAAAAATAAAAAAATAAAAAAAAAAGTCAGGACATAGATCTAAGAACATGATCCAGCCTAATTTTAAGTCCTCTTAATCAACAAACCTCTGGAGATCTACTCAGAGATCCACTACAGACCAGTGATACACTATACAGTCGTGTAACCATAGTGAACAACAGTGAAGAGTCCTGAATGTTCTGCTTCAAGTTTATTGTTAGAGAACAATTAGCAAACTATTATTTTAATGTGCATCTGTCTTCAGTTAATGTCATTAAAATCTTCTCATGGGGTTATAGTGTATAGTTTTTAAGAGAATTAAAGTTTATGAATTAAAATTACACTAGCTTTGTGTTTTTCAACAATTAATTTTGCTAATGATCTTTGTGTTTTCTCTTTGAGCTCTCCACATCCCCTCAGCTAACCACTCCAAGCATCATTTCCAATCGCTTCCTCATCAGTGGAAGAAGAGTGCCGCCTCTCTGGCTCTCCAACAGCAGGCCACATTAACGGTTGCAGGCAGCGTTACTGATCACAATGTGTTTTTCAGTCTTATCCAGCACTGCAGGGTTTCGGAATCTCTAATGGAGAGCTAACTGGCCTGTATCGCCCTCTTCCCGCTAAGTCAGCACAGTTTTGGGCCAGAACTCAGGCTGTCCCACTCTCTGGCTGTGATAAATGAATAATAATAAGACACAAATTTTGCTGGTTCTCCATCAGCTTCATTTTTTTCATGTGCTTTTTCTGGAACTTTCCCCTTTATTCACTGACCACATAGCAGCACGGTGATGTAACATTTGGGCCATGGTATTGGCTGCAAGCTCTCATCCACCACTTGAGTGGGGCAAAATGCACCCCAGTGTACTTTTCTTTTAAGAGGGAACATGAAATTAGTGGTGAATCATCTCTGCCGACCATGTTATTATATCATTTCTTTTACTTTTTACCAAGATGATTTCGATTTATCAAAATTTCCAGGAAATCAAACCCAAGCCTGGAATAAATGGCTCCACATCTTAAGGATAGCTATCTAACCAACTAACCTTAATGGAAGGCTATTTCTCTGCCAAATTTTTGTCCCAAACAAGACAAAATGATGTTTCCATAATTTCAAGTCAAATCAAGTATTCAACCATATTTAAATCTACAAATGACTATAATCATTGAATCACATAAAAAAAAATACAAATACGTTTTTCCAGCAGTAGTTGGATTGATATTTGTGTATAGAGCACAAATAGAAATCCAAGAGGTCTTATAACATTTGTTCAGTTTACTCTTGCCAGTTCACATATATCATGCTCTGAATGCCTGTACACATTTTAGATATATTATCCTAGAATACTATATTCTATTATTGAGATATTATACTGGAAATGCATCCTATGACCATGATATGTGTTAAGTACTACCTGGGAAGAAAATATTGACACTAGAATACATTATTTACAGTGATAGACTATTAACAGTGGGGGTTCCGATGTATGTTTAAGAGGATTTATACTATACAATAAAGAATTCTCTAGAAAACTGTATACAAAGACAAACTAATAGACAATGTCAACCTACTATTTCATCTTGGCACTTCTACACATTAAATCCTCATGGATCTTGTAATGGATTTTTAATGTTTATAATGTGCATATCACAATATTATGCATGTATTGCACAAGCTGGAACTTCAAGCAAATATAGTCCTTCTGTTCAATGTTTCCTTCAAAGCCACAACCCCAGAACACTTGAACCCACACTGCCTGGGCTTGAATGCCTAAAGGGGAGCTTCCTGATTCAATAGAAACATGACTGACAGAAAACTAGAGAAATCTCCTTGTACTGATTAGCTGCATGTTGGTGATCCACATCTCCTGAGTCTGGAATGCCACAGAGACGTGTATTTTTCCTCTAAGTAGATATTTTATTGACAGCTGCCAGAATTTGAGAACTCTGTCAAATAATTCAAAAGGTGTTCTCATAAAAAAAAATAAATCACTGACCCAGCCTTGAACTAACTGATCTGAGCAGCTATAGAACAAGCACATAATCTTATAATCTTAGAGGCTGCACATTTTGATGTACTGGAGATTTGATCTTCTGCCTGAGACGCCACATGCAGCCCAAGCAGATGGAGGAGACTTCTGTCACGTTACTGTTCCGCACATCTCTGTACGCACATGCCAGCTGGGAACGAGTCCACATCAATGGCAGGCAACTTGAGCTTTCTGTGATAAGCCAGTAGGGAAGAAAAGAAACAAGCAGTGTTAATTGTGTACTGTCAAAACAGAAGGGTTAGCAGGAGGATCTCCATAACAAGCACTCTGGACCATGTGTACACAACAGGAAATCCCAAATCATCTGCACATTCTCCTCTACTGGCTCTCTAATGACCTCTCTGGCCCTGACCTGTGAAAGGCAGCAAGAGGTGACAGCTTGAAGAGCAGTTAGCCAGAATAGAGTGAGGTAGTGAATCAGAGGATGATGATGGAAGAAGGTTTATTCAAAAGGGGTTTTTTTCCGAAGGCTCTTTGTATACAGTATATTCATGACACATTTAAGCCAAGCCACAATTTCCCCATTAAACAGAGATTTACGTAATTTGTTCTTCATGCAGTTAAACGCCCTACTGATGTCCGTTATCCCTATACGTATGGAAGCTGAGCCCCACATTTGGGTGGCGGTATCCAGCTCAGTTCTAGCCTGGCGGAATGTGACCCTGCATTGCTGAGCACATCTGAGATTTATAGAGGTGCTGCAGGCCTTGCATGTGGCAAGCAGATGGTGGCATCATGCTCTTCTTCTCTTTCTTCTTCTTCTTTGTTTTCTCTTTCTTTCATTGTTCTTTTGCATATCAGTGCTGATTTTGCAAAGCCACCACACTCCTTCTGCCCCAACAAAAACATGTTACTCATCTCACACACGTGTTTCAGGCCCAATCCAACTCATCACTGCTCATTGTTAACCTCCAACTCCCATCATCACTCTCATTTGTGAGTCCTTTAAATGGTCGGTGTCCTGTCCTGCCCGTTCACTGCACACTCCAAACACACAAGCACATGCACACACTGAATAACTTTCCAGTCAACCAAGCAACACTTTCCTGAAGCCATCAGAAAACCCCCACAATTCCATACATGTTGGTTCAGAACCAGTTCCCTGCACTATCATTAATCCTGATCATGTTTGACATCGGCTAAATGAGACAAATTGCAACGGTGTCTCTGCAATGCTAAGTAGATCAGAGGTCACTTCCTCGCTTTTCAATTTGCTTTGTCAGCTACACTTTCAGGTCTGGATCTAGGCTCCTGAATTCCTGACACAGACAAACACACACAAACTCATGCATTTACACACAAAAACACACACAGATATATAGAGCTTATGTCTCACATTTTGTGCTGCTCACATTTAATCAGACATGTGGAGAGAGGAGCTGCAGAAGCAGTCTCACAGTCATATGAGCTCACTCTTTCACAAAAGCATTCACATGTCTGCACGCATTGTTCAAATTATGGGGCAGTCAGGGGTAGCTCTGGTCCCCTAAAAGTTGACCAACACTGACGTAACAGAAGGTGAAATATAGGTTGTAAAGTGATAATTAATATTTATCTATATATTATATATATTTATATAACACTTGATATTTACCGTAAATGTAATTTAATCGCCCACAACCCATATTCTCTTTGTTGTAGCATTTCTCTAATAAGGCAAACGAGTCGCTGCTCTTTATTTTGAACTGCTCTTTATGTTGATCATGAGGAGTTAAAAATTCAATTAGAACATTGTTTTTTTTAGCTGTCTATTATTTTTCTGGCTTTTTGCAGAATCTATATTTCAATCTGGCTGTAACAAAATCTCAGTGTGGAAACAATCACATACCAGTCTCACCAGTGGATGAAAAGAAATCACTTAAACATAAGTAATACCAATCTACACATAATTTCAAGAGGTCAAACAATGTCAGGTTGCAGCATGTTCAGCATCAGATGTTTTAATGTGCACGCAAGTGAAAGGGCTACTACTGACAGCAGCACAAACAAACCCTGCACCCGACTCGAGTGTAACACAAGCAGACCAAAAACTGTAAATAAGAAGAACAATAAGCAGAACAAATGCTATAGGTTAAAGGCATCTGCTTTACTTTTCCAATGTGATCAAGTGTCCTCATGCTCTCTCCTACTGTACATATCCTATACCCTTCTGAAGGTCTGATAAGCTGGGCTGAACAAACTACAAGCATCTTGTCTTTCAATCAAACCAAAATAATGAGGCATCACCAGGGGGATAGAACACAATGTGATCTACAGCTACACCTTCGAGGTCATGGACTTATCCAGGCAATAAACCGACAAGCACACACACATCCCTGCCAAACAGCATCAGCTGCATGTCCTGTTTCCACTCCATAATCACTCATTTCCATCATTCTCAGTGTCTGAGCATGCAAGTTAAAGTTTATGTGTGTGTTTGTGTGTATAAGTGTGGGCGGGCGACACACTTGGTGAGCTGCCAGGGGGACTCACCCCTGGGTGATGCAGTTTTCATCTGGCCTGACAAGCTGCAGGAATACAACCAGGCATACAATCAGAGTTGTTTAGAATCACTTTCACTGTAGCAAGACAGTTCTTTTTCCAAATACAGCTCTTTAACTAGTGATTACCATTCAGCTGGTTGGCTGGCTCTGGCCTGTTTGGAGAAAATAATACTATTTATCAACTTTAATAGAGCATTTGTCAGACTATATATTAAATATCTATAGTCTCTGGTCATAGAGAAACAGCAAGGCCAGTTCTTTTGTTTTGGCTATACAGTAAAGACATTTCAGCTCCAGATCAATCTGAATTTCATCTGATATGTACATCTACATGTGTTAAACAACTTGGCACCTTTAGTGGAAAACCACCCAATTTGGAACATATACTCTTAAATGTTAATGAAACCTTATATTTGGTTGCATATTGCTTGTATGTAGTGACTGCATGAAGCCAACAGCACATCTTTATGCAACACATATTACAATATTGCAGGCGTTCCCCACAGCCTCTTTGAGTTTTTGTTTTCATTGGGGAGTTTCTCTCTTCAGTCTTCTCTTTAGGGAGTGAGAGGCTGCTCAGTTGGGTTAAAGTGTGGTGATTGACTTGGCCAGTCTAGCCCCCCCACCCCCACCCCCCACCCTAGCCCCTTATTCAAGTCTGTGTGTTTTGGGTCATTTTCTTTCTGTATGAAGTTCCTCTCGGTTATATTGGATGCTTTTCTCTGTAAATTGGCAGAGAGAACATTTCTGTCGACTTCTGAATTAATTCTGCTGCTACCGTCATGAGTTACATCATCAATAAAGATTAGTGAGTCTGTACCAGAAGCAGCCATGCGAGCCCAAGTCATGACACTACCTCCACCATGTCCCAGCAAGCTTGTATGTTTTGGATCATGAGCAGATCCTTTCTTTTTCCACACTTTTCCACCCTTTCAACACTTTTGTAGGTTCAGCTTGGTTTCTAAAGTTCTGTGCATCATCTCTGTATTTCTTTGAATATTCCAGTTCGACCTTTTGATTCTTACTGCTGATGAGAGGTTTGCATCTAATGGTATGGTTTTTATTTCTTCTCTTGAAGTCTTCTTCGAATGGTGGATCATGATACCTTCACCCCTGACCTGTGGAGGTTGAAGATGTCAAAGACTGTTGTTTTGGGGGTTTCTGCACAGCTCTCACAATGTTTCTGTCATCGACTGGGCTTGTTTTCCTTGGCATGAGCTGCTTTAGTTCTGCTTGTTAGTACACCCTTTATTTCTTTATTTTTCAAGACATTCCAAATTGTTGTACTGGCTGAGCTCAATGCTTGTGCAATGGCTCTGATCAATTTTCCCTCTGTCGTCAGCATCAACATGGCTTGTCCTTCTCCCAGACACGGCTCTCTAGTCGTGTCCGTTTCTTGTCCATGTCCATGTTCTTTTTTATAAACAAATGCAGGTGAAACACAATAGGAGACCTTCAGAGCTATTAAAAGTCACATGGACTAATATTTTTATCACTTGGGTGGTTTTAAATAAAAAGTGCCATGCTGTTTAACCCTTTTAGACCCAACGCTAGGAAAAAGGCGACTTCACTGACCCCTTTCACCCACAAATATATGGCAGATTTTCTTCTTTTTAGTGAGTCTACCCCTAACAGTGACGTCTGCATACAGTACCTGAATAATAAACACCACTTTTTTACAAGAAAGCTTGTCATTCACACAAAAACTTTTATAAGGTTAACAAATCTAGATGCATATATAACAAAATAATTGACCTTGCATTGCAATACTTTCAGGGGGGACTGCATGACTAGGTTTAACTCAAAAGCTTACGCTTTTAAAAAGCTATGTATTCTTACAGATGGTCTACATGTGTACCTCTTATGTATATACATGTGTAACAACTTTTACAAATGTATCGTAGCAGTGTCTATCTCAGGTAAACTGCATAAATGTGTAAATAATTACTCACATACAAACTCTGATATTCTTCTATATCATGTTCCACAACAAATACTGTGCAGATTTAAATATACAGTGTTGTCTATTAAATCAGAGACAGTTTCTGTTTATGTAGTATGCAGGTTGTTTAAAAGGACTACAGTAGCTGCTAGTTGTTGGATTACTGTATGTTGCTTTAATCAATGATATTGGGGAAAAAAATCAGAAAATCAGCTATTCATCACTGAGCTTTATACACGTAATTATCTAAAGTCTCGTTAAAACACTGTCGAGATAAATCTTGCATGAGCCAAATTAAAGTTGTGTAGCTGCATAAGATAGAATTTAACTGTAAGTCATCTGCAACAGTACATGCATCAGTTATACTAAAATTGCATGTTTCTGTGTAACTCAACAGAGTTGTTTAATATAAAGTAAGACATTTGACATTTGCATGAAAGAATTCAAAACCCCCACAAAGCTGTAGCTGTTAAGGAGGAGCCTCAGTGATTTACTCATTAATCATCCAGATAAGTACTGGCCATTGGGCTGAGAGTTGAAGTGACTAGCCACTGTTAGCTCAGATACAAGAGAAGCCTAGCTGACTGACTCATGGACGGTTTGAGACATAATGCTTTTTTAAATAGTACAGCCAGCCATGTGAAATCAGTGAAAAATGTCTAGATGTCTGTTTTGTTGTCAAAGAGGTTGACAATCTGTCCATCTGTTCTAATCTTATGGTTTGCTCTCCCTGTCTTTCTCACACATGCACACACTACAGTATACAGCTGTGTTTGTGCCACTTGTGTGAGTGTGTGTGCGTGAGTGTGTCCGAAGCCTGGGTTTTTGTGGTTGCCCATGCCGTTCCACATTCTCTCGACTCTGCCACATGATCTCAGCAGGAAGGCGTCTAATTCGGGTGAGAGCGGAGGATGGAGTCTGGAGCCAGTCAGCTGAAGCAGGCTTTTCTTTCTTCCTCTCTCTCACTCTCTCTTTCTCTCTTCCTCCCCACTGTGCAGGGTGAGGTTCATTTTACTGCCATTATAAGAAGCACACTATTGATATAGGAGGTAGGCTGGACAGGTCCCCAGGCAAGAACATTAAAAGCGTAAAGTCAAGTGCCTAGAGAGTGAACAGAGAGCACAGCAATCGTCTCCCCTTCCCCTCTCTCCCTCCCTCTCTGTTCTCTTCTCTTCCCTCAGGTATGGAGACAGTAATGCCTGTCTGGAGGAAGAAGTAAACCAGATGAGGACTCTTTATCACACCACCCTGAAGCAAACAAGGCAAATAAACACAGGTTATCAGCCCACAGTGGCTTAATTTGCCCACAAACACACAATACCCAAACCCACTGTAAATGCACATTGCAGTGCCACACACAAACACAATCACTATCATACAAATAACAAATAATACACAAATGTCTATACCATATGCAGAGAAACTAAGTCTGAAGCATTTTTCCACAGAACTCTGGCTCATAACCAAGAATTTTGAATACAGCTTCAGTCACCAGTGAGATTATTGTGGCAACATGCCATGGCAGATGCCTTTAAAATGGACAAGTAACAGAACTGGTGTTTAAGTCCAAGAACAATAATGTCCAAGAACAAAGTGCAATGCACAAAACAGATTGTAACTAGTGAAATGTGCACACGCACACACATACACACATACATACATACATACATACACACCCACACTGTCTCACACATACACTCTTGCACATGCACACACAAACTTGCAGACACATACACACACTCCTGCAGAGGCACACACACATACAGTACCTGCAGCAGCCAAGCACAAAGAGGCGTATTAAGAACCGGCGACTTAAGTTCACAAGTTACATCAATATTTACATATGGAGTCGAGTAGCACATAAGGTTAAGTTGAATTTCTGGGCTCCTCATTCAGATTTTAAAAAATACCTACATGTGGTTCACAGTGCCAAAGTTATCGTTTCTACTGGTCTGGTCTAACCATCTACACCGCCTCACCCCTCCACACACAAAGACCACCACCTTCAAACACAAGCCTTAAGCTTTTAACTCACTGACCAACCAAAAATAATACAGGGACTTACAAGAAATAGACCTTCAAAAACAAATCTTTCTATTGTATGCTGTAAAATTTTCTATTTAAAATAAAACAAAACGTGTAAAAAGGATCAAATCTGGCCAAGAAACTATACGGATGTCATAAAACTGTTAAGTGACCAACAAAAACATTAAAAGACCAGTGGTGCTGCTTATATGAAGAAAAAAAAAAGCCTGAAATGTTGAATGAGCAGCAGAAAAAATACTTAGTTAATGAAATAAATGAATTTGCCATGAAGTAAAACTGAAGGAAGTGGATAGGAAGTGACCAGGAAACTCACACACTCACACTCACACACACTCACACTCACACACACTTTGATTCTGATCTCAGCTGATGCTCCATGTGTCTGTTGGAAGCCCCATTCAAAAACAAGTGCAATGTGCCAATTATGAGTGCAGAAATATGAAACTTGTGTACTCTTTGACCGACAGCCTTAGTGTTGGTTTAAGATGAAGGAGCTTAGAAACACATAAAAGATGACATATTTAACACATCAAAAACAAAATGGCCTTGTTGACATTAAGCAGTTTCTAAAACTGATTTTTTTTCACAAAGCACAAATGGAGAAATATTTCCTTTAGATTATAAACAATGACTGCATTTGGGGGAAAAAATGATCGGGTATGACACTGGGTGAGAATGATTCGCACTGAGGTGCTGTGTGTGTGTGTGTGTGTGTGTGTGTGTGTGTGTGTGTGTGTGTGTGTGTGTGTGTGTGTGTGTGTGTGTGTGTGTGTGTGTGCATACTTTCTGATACTTGGTCATGGCTCTATCATAGTCCTTGGGCTTGACTTCCACATGTTACTGATTATCTGTAATTTACTAGTTGAGTCCATCCCTGAGTCTCAAAACTGTGTCCATCAGGGAGGAAAACAAGAGCAAACAACCTGTGGCACTATCCATTCCCACATAATATCTAGCATCATACCCAGCCAGCTTCAGCTTTTATTCAGCCAAAGCCCAAAATGCATCCTGACAGCATCTCCAACACATAATGACACTCCTCTGAACCGATGCGCTCTTACTTTTCTTATTGCCATGTGTTTTTAGCCCACAATTTGATTGCTTTTCGATTCAGTGTACTATTCTGAGATAATAAAAGGATTCACAGCGTTCCTGAGGTTTCATTTCTAAAGTATACATAATGATTTTATTTTCTGTATGTCGACTTCACTTCACGCATTGAAAACACCTTTTTATGTGTATGAATAAAACATGAAAAACACATCATGTTTATTTAGATACTCTTAGTTTTAACATATATACAAGTTGATGTAAAAGTGTCTACCTGACCATCTCACATGCATGTCTATTCTCTCTCTCCTCATCCATCCATATATCTAAGCCAGATTTCTAAATCATTCTGTTTATTTTTGCTCACTCATATATCTGGACTGTAGTATGGCCTCCACTGATGGGATGCTTCCATTGTCTACTGTCTTGTTTACTGCTATTGCCTTTGACTTTAGACTTCTTTATAAAACATTTCTTGTAACTTTCTGGATTTCAGATATGACTTAAATGTCATTTAATATCATCTAAATTGATATTTGTTTAAACTGATCAGGAAAAGACTGTAGTGCCCACAGATAAGGAAATGAAAACCCAATAACTAACTGCCTCAAACACATTGGGAAAGAAACATTTTTAAATGTATCTGTTGTAAGAATAAACTGTAAAACTTGTGGGAGTGTTTTATTTAATCAGAATGTCCTGCAACGCTTCTGCTGAGGAACTGGTTTGCTCAACTGCACAGATAAATAACATATCAGGCACGACAATGGTTTTAATTTCATGCAACAATATTTAGTCATTTCAAATACTAAAATAAAT